>NC_057807.1:272080181-272139102 GCF_018294505.1 Triticum aestivum | reverse complement strand
AGATAGAAGAGAGAGAGAGTAATGGGGGAGAAGTATTGAGGAAGAAGAAGAGTGAGTGTGGGAGCATGTGGGAGGTAGGGGAAAGGGAAGAGAGGAGGGGGAGGGGGAGGGACGGGTGGGGAAAAGGTGGTGGGTTGGTGCGGATTAGCAGTAGCGCGGGAGTTAAAATGCGCTGCTGCTAAGGAAGTAGCAGCAGCGCGCTTTGGGCAACAGCACTACTGCTAACCGGGACCAAAAAGTGTGCCAATTTGAAATTTAGCAGCAGCGACCTCAGAAAAAGCGCGCTACTACTACATCCATAGCAGTAGCACGGCTCGCGGCACCGCGTTGCTACTAAATGGAGTTCGGTGGACACCGCCGGTCGATATTTGTAGTAGCGCGGTTTACACCGAGCGCGCTACTGCTAAAAACTTGTCAGTAGCGAGTTTCCCGCACACGCGCTACTACTAATTAGCAGGAGCACTCCTTTTTGAGCCGCGCTGCTGCTAAGATTCTTTGTATAGGCTTTTCCCTAGTAGTGTAATCTTGACAAGATTTGTAAATATAATCATCACTACTCTTTATAGCATAAGTTTCATCACAATAATCATCATAAGTAGCAACTTCGTTCTCATCATAATCGATTGAAACCTCTCCCAAGATAGTGGAATCACTAAATAAAGTTGACACTCTTCCAAATCCACTTTCATATTCATCACAATAAGATTCAACATCCTACAAAATAGTGGGATCACTAATTCCTAAAGTTGAACTCTTCCAAACCCACTTTCATCAATATAATCATCATACGTAGGAGGCATGCTATCATCATAACAACTTTGCATATCAAAACTTGGGATGCTAAAAATACCATCTTCATTAAACATAGCATCCCCAAGCTTGGGACAATCATTAATTTCATCAAATATATTCTCAAATATTTCATCCTCATCAAACATAGCTTCCCCAAGCTTGGGCCCTTTCATATCATAAGCATAATCACTCTCATCATTAAAAATATTGATAGCACCAATAGTATAGCAATTATCATCATCACAATGAGTAGTAGGAGCAACATCATTTGGGAGGGATACCTTTCTACCTTTGTTGCTCCTTATTTTCTTTTTCGTCTTCATATTATGTGTGGGTTCAACCTTCCTCTTTGAGCTCCTTATTGATGAGATTGGTTGAATAGAAAGCTCCTCCTCGTTACTTGTTTCATCACGAGAAATAATAAGAGGATATTGGGAAGTCTCTTCCCTTTCATTAGTATTCTCATCATCTTATATTTGCTTTCTTTTCTTTAGGTAATTGGCAATATAAGGATTTTCAATGCAATTCTCTGCACAAAACAAATAAATCTTTTCTAGATAGATATAAAGGAATTTCTTATGGGCAAATTCTGGAAGGTCCTTAAGTAAATGTTTCAATTCTTCATAACCCAAAAGCAAACTAAGTTCATTGTAATGAGCAATGGAGATCAAATCATCACAATTTTTGGACACGATTCGATCATGAAACAATTTGCATAGGAGATGTAAATGACCACATTCATTGCAAAGTTCACAAGTACGGCAAAGGAATTTTAAATTTTCAGCACTCACACCTAGCCTTTCATGCAACCGTTTAGTTTCTAAATGCTTATGCCTCTTGCAATAAATATCTTCTCTATTTGGTGTGTTCATGCAAACATGCACTCCACAAAAGTTGACATGCTCATAAGAGATATTTTCATCATGACTAGAGCAACCATCATTAATACTATGGATATTCAAGGAGTTTATACTAACAACATTGCAATCATGCTCATCATTCAAAGATTTAGTACCAAGAATCTTAAAGCATTCTTCTTCTAGCACTTGAGCACAATTTTCCTTTCCATCATACTCACGAAAGATATTAAAAAGATGGAGCGTATGAGACAAACTTAACTCCATTTTTTTGTAGTTTTATTTTATAAACTAAACTAGTGATAAAACAAGAAACAAAAAGACTCGATTGCAAGATCTAAAGATATACCTTCAAGCGCTAACCTCCCCGGCAACGGCGCCAGAAAAAAGCTTGATGTCTACTACACAACCTTCTTGTTGTAGACGTTGTTGGGCCTGCAAGTGCACATGTTTGTAGGACAGTAGCAAATTTCCCTCAAGTGGATGACCTAAGGTTTATCAATCTGTGAGAGGCATAGGATGAAGATAGTCCCTCTCAAACAACCCTACAACCAAATAACAAAGAGTCTCTTGTGTCCCCAACACACCCAATACAATGGTAAATTGTATAGGTGCACTAGTTCGGCGAAGAGATGGTGATACAAGTGCAATATGGATGATAGATATAGGTATTTGTAATCTGGAAATATAAAAACAGCAAGGTAACTAATGATAAAAGTGAGCGTAAACGGTATTGCAATGATAGGAAACAAGGCCTAGGGTTCATACTTTCACTAGTGCAAGTTCTCTCAACAATAATAACATAGATAGATCATATATCAAGCCCTCAACATGCAACAAAGAGTCACTCCAAAGCCACTAATAGGGGAGAACAAACGTAGAGATTATGGTAGGGTACGAAACCACCTCAAAGTTATTCTTTCGGATCGATCTATAAAAGAGTTCGTACTAGAATAACACCTTAAGACACAAATCAACCAAAACCATAATGTCACCTAGATACTCCATTGTCACTTCAAGTATCCCTGGGCATGATTATACGATATGCATCACACAATCTCAGATTCATCCAACCAACACAAAGTACTTCAAAGAGTGCCCCAAATTTTCTACCGGAGAGTCAAGAACGTGTGCCAACCCATATGCATAGGTTCATGGGCGGAACCCGCAAGTTGGTCACCAAAACATACATCAAGAGGCACATGATATCCCATTGTCACCACAGATAAGCATGGCAAGACATACATCATGTGTTCACATAAAAGACTCAATCCGATAAGATAACTTCAAAGGGGAAACTCAATTCATCACAAGATAGTAGAGGGGGAGAAACATCATAAGATCCAACTACAATAGCAAAGCTCGGGATACATCAAGATCGTGCCAAAGAGGAAACACGAGAGAGAACACGAGAGAGAGAGAGATCAAACACATAGCTACTGGTACATACCCTCAGCCCCGAGGGTGAACTACTCCCTCCTCGTCATGGAGAGTGCCGGGATGATGAAGATGGCCACCGGTGATGGGTTCCCCCTTCGACAGGGTGCCGGAACGGACTCCAGAGAGGTTTTTGGTGGCTACAGAGGCTTGCGGCGGCGGAACTCCCGATCTATCTTGATTTTTGATGGTTTTAGGGTACGTAGGCATATATAGGCAAAAGAAGTCGGTCGGGAGGTGCTCGAGGGGCCCACAAGACAGGAGGCCGCGCCTTGTAAGGGGGGGGGCGCCCCTATCTCCTGGGCTCCTCGAGGGTCTTCTGACTTGATCTCCAAGCCTCCAGGATGATATTCTTCCAAAAAATCACGATGCCGAAGGTTTCTTTCCGTTTGGACTCCGTTTGATATTCCTTTTCTTCGAAATACTGAAACAGGCAATAAAACAACAATATTGGCTGGGCCTCCAGTTAGTAGGTTAGTCCCAAAAAATGATATAAATGTGTATAATAAAGCCCATAAACATCCAAAAGGGGTAATATAATAGCATGGAACAATCAAAAATTATAGATACGTTGGAGACGTATCACCTCCCCCCTGCTCATTTATATACGGGGGCAGGGGCACCTCTAGACACAACAATTGATCTCTTGGATCTCTTAGCCGTGTGCGGTGCCCCCTCCACCATAATCCACCTCGATAATATCGTAGCGGTGCTTAAGCGAAGCCCTGCGTCGGCACCACGCCGTCGTGCTGACGGAACTCTCCCTCAAAGCTCGGCCGGATCGGAGTTCGAGGGACGTCATTGAGCTGAACGTGTGCTGAACTCGGAGGTGCCGTGCATTCGGTACTTAAGCGTTGGATCGTGAAGACGTACGACTACATCAACCGCTTTGTTCTAATGGTTCCGCTTTTGGTCTACAAGGGTGCGTGAACAACACTCTCCCCTCTCGTTGCTATGCATGACCATCATCTTGCGTGTGTGTAGGATTTTTTTTGAAATTACTATGTTCCCCAACATGAACCATTTCTGTTCTCTGGGCTCAAAGCAAACAGTTCATCCGAGTGAACCGCATGCAGTATATCGCACACACCTTCATTTGGCTGACCGTTTCTTTTGTGTTGCCTAATCACAAACAGTTCATCCGAGTGAACCGTATGTTGTATATCGCACACACCTTCATATGTCTGCCAGTTTCTTTTGTTCCTCATCATCACAAACAGTTCATTGAACTGAACTGTATGCCCTGCATCGCACACGCAACTAAAATCTGAACCGTGTTTGATGCATCCTCCATCGCAAATGTTTTGCACATTTTTTGATGGGTTTTTTACATCCCCATTTGCTATTAGTGCATCGCACACAGTTTCGTGAAAGGGTCTCTGATCGTAGTGTTGCGTTAGCAGCATCCTGCAGTAGTGACCTTATATCAAGAAATTATGAATGACATAGCACCCGCAGAGATAGAAGACATAGATGTTACTATTAAACTTGCTAATAGAGATACTATATCACCAATTGGGATTGTTAGAGATGTTGAAGTCTTGTGTCAGAAAATAAAATACCCTACTGATTTTCTTGTTCTTGGTTCCCCACAAGATGACTTTTGTCCCATTATTTTTGGTAGACCTTTCTTGAACACCGTTAATGCTATAATAGACTGTGAGAAGCAAACTGTCGGAGTTAGTTTTGGTAATGAGTCTCATGAGTTTAATTTTTCCAAGTTTAGTAGAAAGCTTCATGAAAAAGAATTGCCTAGTAAGGATGAATTAATTAGTCTTGCTTCTATTGCTCTACCACCTACTGATCCTTTAGAACAATATTTGCTAGACCATGAAAATGATTTACATATACATGAAAGGAATGGAAATAGATAAGATTTTCTTTGAACAACGTCCTCTACTTAAACACAATTTGCCTATTGAACCTCTAGGAGGTCCTCCTCCACCTAAAGGTGATCTTGTGTTTGAATTAAAACAATTGCCAGACACTTTGAAATATGCTTATCTTGATGAAAAGAAGATATATCCTATTATTATTAGTGCTAACCTTTCAGAACATGAAGAAGAAAGATTATTGAAAGATCTAAGGAAGCACCGAGGTGCTATTGGATACACTCTTGATGATTTAAAGGGCATTAGTCCCACTCTATGTCAGCACAAAATTAATATGGAACCTGATGCTAAACCCGTTATTGTTCACTTCTGGAAATATTAAAACTTCTGGAAGCAGGTATAATCTATCCTATAACTAATAGTAGATGGGTAAGTCATGTTCATTGTGTCCCTAAGAAAGGAGGTATAACTGTTGTTCTGAATGATAAGAATGAACTTAATACACAAAGAATTTTTACAGGCTATAGGATGGTAATTTATTTTAGAAAATTAAACAAAGAAACTAGAAAAGATCATTACCCTTTGCCTTTTACTGATCAGATGCTTGAAAGATTATCTAAGCACACACACTTTTTCTTCCTTGATGGATATTCTGGCTTTTCACAAATACCTGTTTCTCAACCTGATCAAGAAAAGACTACTTTTACTTGTCCTTTTGGAACCTATGCTTATAGACGCATGCCTTTTGGTTTATGTAATGCACCTACTACCTTTCAAAGATGTATGGCTGCTATATTCTCTGACTTTTTTGAAAAGATTGTTGAGGTTTTCATGGATGATTTCTCTGTTTATGGGAAGTATTTTGATGATTGTTTAAGCAATCTTGATCGAGTTTTGCAGAGACATGAACAAACAAATCTTGTCTTGAATTGGGAGAAGTGCCACTTTATGGTTAATGAAGGCATTTTCTTGGGTCATAAAATTTCTGAAAGAGGTATCGAAGTGGACCAAGCTAAGGTTGATGCGATTGAGAAAATGCCATGTCCTAAAGATATAAAAGGTATTCATAGTTTCCTAGGGCATGCTGGTTTCTGTAGGAGATTTATCAAAGACTTCTCTAAAATTTCAAGGCCTCTTACGAGTCTTTTGCAAAAGGATATTCGTTTTGTTTTTGCTGATGATTGTTTAGAAGCCTTTAACACTCAAGAAAGCCTTAATTTCTGCACCTATTGTCCAACCACCTGATTGAAACTTGCCTTTTGAAATTACTAGATGACTCGTTGCGCCAATGGTGCAAGGGGCGAGAGGGAGCCAAGTATTGTGAGAATATTCAGACACCCAAGTCGAAAACCAAATGTGGCCAACACTCCCGCATCCTCTGCTTCGAAGCCGCCTTTTCTCACTGGATCTAACATAAAAAACAAATTTCAGAGAAAATACAAAGCATGGAAGGCTTTAAGTTGTACTACTGAGACCATGCCACCATATCTTCATTTCGTTTCTTTGGGAATCTAAAGGTATAAGAGGAGGGTACATGTGAGAAGCTGTGAATCCACAACAAAAAACTAAACTAACTTCCAAACAAACATTTCAAGTTTGGAAGCCACAAAGAAGCAGCCCAGATCTGTCATTGTAGTGCAGGTACATGTCCTTAATCCTGCATACACATCCCATAATTTTTCAACACCTAAATCCACAAAATCCAACCGAAGGAAATCATGGCAGAGACATGCGTCGTAGCTTACATGATTATATCAGTGAAAAAATAGAGGCAAATACAAAACAGGGGAAAACATTGCTCGTTGCTTGGCTACCAAATTATTTGGCCCCGTGAAAAAATATATGGCGAAGGGAGCAACTGGGTATGATAAAGCTATGAAGTACGGAGTATAAACCAAGTACAAAATACTGTTTTGCTACTTTACCATTTAAACTCTGCAAGTGTTCATACTCTGTACTGGCAACCTAGAATAAACTAAACCACAATTAGAGTTATGATTCAATACCACACTCACCGGGGTGAAACTTTCATACTCAAATCTGTAAACTTCTTAAGTATCTATCTTTTTTTATCTATCGATTATTGCACAATTGAATAATATAAATACAAGACCCATTCTTCCCGAAGAATCTAAACTACCATTGACAATGGAGAGTGTTACAAAACTACAGATAACTAATAAACAGTCTGGTAACGTAAAAACTGCCAGTATCTTGTCTCCCAATACCAAGAAAGGAGCATAATTCAACTTAAGTGCGCCCACAGATTATACAACTGACCAATGGAACAAATAATGAACTTGTTATATGTGAACACCTCCAGCATAGACCATGCGACGCCCCATTCACCAGTGTGACTCCAAAGTCAAAAGTAGTGTACTCTTAAACACAAGTAACTTAATTGGTCTTCTTTTTGTGTTGGTCCTTGCTGATATTGCAGTGCCTTCCTTGATCGATCAGTGAGCAGAGAGATCATTTAGATTAGTCAAAGAGTGAGCTTAGAATAATAGCAAGAGAGCTCTCCTCACGCAATTCTCTCCCTATTTATAGTTGCACTACACATCAGGGGAGAGGAGCAACACCTGTAGATCATCAACTTAGTCTACACTCGTCAGTTCTGCAATCTGAGAAATAAATGAACACAAGGGAAAAAACAACCGATTCTGACCAGAGAATTCACAATCCAAAAAACTTTGGCATTCCCTTATAAGATAATATACCAAAACACCCGATAAATCACTTCTATAGGCGCATTAGGAAAAATGGCAATAAGGAGCATAAAAAGAAAGATCACTGAGAATTGAATGGTTTCCTTCAAATAAACATATAGCCAAGGGAAAAACATCATGTTTTGATTGGATTCTTTTTACCGGTGTTGATACTGATGGTGTATCCCAGATTTTTTGTGGGAAAACACACTGTTACGTGCAGAAGTAAAGAACATATCGCATGGATACTTTTTGGCATGTATAAAATCATCACCCAACACAGAAGAACCATGATTATGATATCTAGTGGAACTAAGATTTACATAGTGGCAGCCACTGATCCAGTTACTCAGGGGTAGTGCTACTGTTAAACAACAACTCTAAAGCAAAGTCACTGAATCTACTAAAGTAGAAGAGAATTCAGTTATTTACCTAGGAAGCAACATCACTTCATTTCCAATAGAAATATGACCAGTTCATTTTCAAAGTGAAGGTACTCATCCTTGAAAAGTGAAACAAAACTACAGAAGATCAAGGTGTCAAAATCAGATGAGAAATTAGATATTGATAGTTGAACTTGGCGAGCATAGCATATGCTAAGATTAGACAATATGATTAAACACAACAATGGAGCAAGTATCACAAGTAAACCAACACTGACACACTTCAGTAAATATGGTCTGAACATTTCAAAACTAAGTCTCAGGGTTTGGGTTCAGGGATGTGAAACTGCGCACACGCGCGCACACAAACAGAGTGAGCGAGTGAGTGGATACATACCATTACTGTTGAGATTGATACATACCCTGTTGAGAATCATACACTCAAAGCACAACATACTAATTGTTTCTTGTACAACGCATAAGTACTGGCATAGCAGGATTAGAGCATCTTTATTGAGTAATGCATGGAATTGACTACTTAGGGCATGTGGTACAAGAGAATCAAGCACACCGATGGCCACACGAACCAATCCAGAAGAAGAAGAAGAGGGGATGGGAGGAAGATGGAGCGCGTGCGTGCGTACCTTTGAAGTCTAGGTGCTGCAGCCTGTCGCGGGCATCGAGGGCCACCGCATCAGGAAGCTTCGCTCCCCACCCCATCGAGAGAAGACCGCCGTCGTCGTCATCCATGGGTGGGTGTGGGGCTAGTGTTCCGCCCCCATCCATCGATCCTCGAGGACCATCTGGACAACGGCGCACCCATGCCGGTGCCGCTGCGGATCTGGGCGTCGATCTGGGGCCTCCCCTGCCCTTCCCTTCCCTTCCTTTGAAGAGGAAGGAAGGTGATGGTCGCGGGAGAGGGTGGAGCGACGGTGCTGGAGGAGAGGAGACCCCTGGAGTTGGGGTCGAGTGGAGAGCGGGGAGGGATGCAGCATCTACGCAGGGTGTGGTGGCGCTAGGGTTCGTGAGAGGAGGGGAGGGAAGCGGGGGAGAGGCGGCTGGAGCGGGGGAGCAGAGGAGAGAGGCGGCTACGGTGTGCGAGCGCCAGAGATGCGGGCTGACGGCTTGTGGGTAGGGGGGCGGGGGGACTCGCTCGCCATGCGCACTATTCATAGCGACACCTGGACGGCGCAGGCCTGCCTAGCACCCCCTTCATCCTTTGTATGTTCAATGTGTGATGCTAGTGATTATGTTGTTGGTGCTATTCTAGGACAAAGAGTTGATAAGAAATTGAATGCTATTCATTATGCTAGTAAAACTCTAGATAGTGCTCAAAGAAATTATGCTAGTACTGAAAAGAATTCTTAGCAGTGGTGTTTGCTTTTGATAAATTTAGACCTTATATTATTGATTCCAAAATAACTGGTCACACGGACCATGCTGCTATTAAATATCTTATGGAAAAGAAAGATGCTAAACCTAGACTTATTCGATGGGTTCTCTTATTACAACAATTTGATTTACATATCATTGATAGAAAAGGAGCTGAGAACCCCGTAGCTGATAATTTATCTAGGCTTGAAAATGTGCCTGATGACCCACTACCTATTGATGATAGTTTTAGTGATGAATATTTAGCTGCAATAAATGTTTCTCATAGTACTCCTTGGTATGCTAACTATGCTAATTACATTGTTGCTAAATATTTACCACCTAGCTTTACATACCAACAAAAGATAAAATTCTTCTATGATTTAAGACATTACTTTTGGGATGACCCACATCTTTATAAAGAGGAAGTAGATGGTATTATTAGACATTGTGTACCTAGGCATCAATAGGGATAAATACTATGGAAATGTCACTCCGAAGCTTATGGAGGGTGTCGGTGTCAAAACCGGTAGATCTTGGGTAGGGGGTCCCAAACTGTGCGTCTAGGCAGATGGTAACAAGAAACAAGGGACACGATGTTTTTACCCAAGTTCGGGCCCTCTCAATGGAAGTAAAACCCTACTCCTGCTTGATTAATATTGATGATGTGGGTAGTACAAGAGTAGATCTACCACGAGATCAGAGAGGCTAAACCCTAGAAGCTAGCCTATGGTATGATTGTTATTCGTCCTACGGACTAAAACTCTCCGGTTTATATAGACACCGGAGAGGGCTAGGGTTACACAGAGTAGGTTACAATGGGAGGAGATCTTCATATCGTATCACCAAGCTTGCCTTCCACGCCAAGGAAAGTCCCATCCGGACACGGGACGGAGTCTTCAATCTTGTATCTTCATAGTCCGGGAGTCCGGCCAAAGGTCATAGTCCGGCCATTCGGACACCCCCTAATCCAGGACTCCCTCAGTAGCCCCTGAACCAGGCTTCAATGACGACGAGTCCGGCGCGCAAGTTGTCTTCGGCATTGCAAGGCGGGATCCTCCTACGAATACTTCATAGAAGATGTTGAACACCAGGATAGTGTCCGGCTCTGCAAAATAAGTTCCACATTCCACCGCAGAGAGAATAATATTTACACCAATCAGATCTGCAGACGTATTCCGTAGCGTGACGTCACGGCCAGGCCTTTATTCGAATCGTTTTACTGTTCCACCTCAGCGCATTTAGCGAGGCGGTTTCCTTGGCACGTCTTGTCGAAGCAGAGACCGTGTCCCCTTATTCCGGGATTCTCATCAATACGGGCGTGGGTAACCCAACCGCGCCATTAACCGCGGCGCTTGGGAGATAAGCGAGTTTTATTAGGCCGGTGGGGGCTCGTAGTTTCGGCCGCCCATATAAGGGGATAAGTATCCGCCCTTTCCATTCACGCCTTCTTCCTCTGCTCATTCGTCCCTGTGCGCTCGAGCTCTAACGCCCAAGCTCGCACTTCCCACCTCAACCTTCTCCAATCATGTCCGGAGCGGGAGGTAGATGGATGGCCTCCTCCTTCACGCAGGGGCAAATCAAAAAACTAAGGAAGGCCGGATACCTGTCTGACGACATCGTGCACCATCTTCCAGACAAGGGGCAACTCATCCCCACCCCCGGTCCCCATGAGAGGGTCGTGTTCCTTCCCCATTTCCTCCACGGACTGGGCTTTCCTCTTCACCCGTTCGTCCGGGGGCTCATGTTCTACTACGGCCTGGACTTCCACGATCTGGCCCCAAACTTCATCCTCAACATCTCGGCGTTTATCGTCGTGTGCGAGGCCTTCCTCCGCATCCAGCCTCACTTTTGCCTATGGCTGAAGATCTTCAGCATCAAGCCGAAGGTTGTGAAGGTCCGACAAGCAGAGTGCGGAGGCGCCATGGTGGGCAAGATGGCCAACGTCACATGGCTCGAGGGTGCCTTCGTGGAAACCATCAAAGGGTGGCAATCGGGGTGGTTCTATATAACCGAGCCGCGTGACCCTGAGTGGGCAGCGGCCCCCGAATTTTGATCCGGCATCCCTACACGGCTCACATCTTGGAAAGAGACGGGCCTGTTGTGGTGTAATTCGGAAGAGGTGACCGGACTCCAAACCTGCGTCCGAGACCTGGTGACCAACAAGGTCAAGCTTGTGAACGTAGTACAGGTCATGCTCTTCCGCCGTATCCTCCCGTGTCAACGACGGGACTTCAATTTGTGGGAGTTCGACCCGGCCCAGCACCAGGCTCTGTCCCGGCTCTTCGAAACAAAGCACGAGGACGCCTAGAAGGTGCTTTTCAAGAGCTCTGAGGTCTCCCCTCCCGTCACCGAGGATAGCGGATTCTGCGCCAAGCGCCAAGCCTCCAAAGTAAGCTTACTTTTAGTCCTTTACGGGACACTCGGATTTCATAGTTTAACTCTATGTAGGATCTAAACTCCTATTCCTTTGATAGGACTGGAAGAGGACATCCGGACAGTTTGACTGTCCGGCCCCTTTTCCCGAAGGCCCAGCAGACGCACGCTTGGCGAAGCTACTGGTTCCGGCACCTCACGTGGTGCCGGAGAAAAAGTCCAAGAAGAAGGCCACGGGGACCTGAAAGAGTTCCCGGCACCTGGTGGTGTCGGATTCATCGCCCGACGACCCCAAAGCACCCTCCGCCTCTGAGGACGAGGAAGAGGAGGAAGAAGAAGAAGAAGAAGAAGAAGAAGAAGAAGAAGCCTCTCCCCCTCCCACGAGGGGAGGAAAGAAAAGGAAGGCCGCCCCGACTGGGGAGGCCGGAGGGTCCAAGAAGGGGAAGACCCTTCTGCCGGATTACGCCTCCGATGCCGAAGACGGCGGGGAGGAATGGCCATCCAGGGTCAAGCCCCTGGCAAAATTGTAAGTATCCGGATACCAGAATAACTTATGGCACTCCTCTTATGTATGGTTCCTTCTGACAATGAATTCAATTATGCAGTCCGTCCCGTGCTCAGCTCGGTGATTCGTCGAGCGGCTCCCTGGACTCGTTAGATGTGAATAGCGCTGCACTTCCGACGGCCTCCTCCCCTCTCCCAACAGACGACGCCGAGGTGGAGTACCAGAAGGGGCTAAACCAGGAGGAAGTGGTCCTGGAGGCGCCACAAGGCGACCTCCCGGACCCCAGGCCCAAAGGTGGTAAAACCCCGGAGGGATCTAAGTCCGGCCCTGGGCCGGACACTGCTCCGGAACCATCAATGGTTCCAGAGTCCGACAGGCGGCACCTTCATAAGAAGGGCAAGCCTACGACGCCGGCGACCTCCGTCCACCCGGAGGCGCCGGACAATTTGCTGGAGGTGCTTAACGGCGCCTCCATCGACGAGGAACACCGCACTATTATGAGTGCGGTGATTCAGAAGGTTCAGTCCGCCAAGAGCGGGCTGACAGAAGCCTGTACAAGCCTGTTAACAGGCTTTGAGGTATGTGTTTAAAAACATATAAAAATGTTACCGCATAGACAGTAGCCCCTGATGCTCAGTTCGGCGTTCGGAAAGAAAAGCCGAGCTGAGGATCTAAAAAGATATACGCAGGAGTCTAATAAAAATATGTCAATATGGGAATGCAGGCTGCACTGCTGACCTCTGCCGCACTGACTGCGGAGTTCAATGCATTGAAGGAAAGCCTCGAGCGGTCCGAGAGCGAGCTCGGCCGTGCGAAGAAGCAGCTCGAGGATAAAGAGGGTACGTAAGACCACATGTAAATGTATATAGAAATACTTGGTTGCAAATAATGACAGGACCAACGTAAATGTTGTAGGGGCCACAGCCGAGGTGGCGACCCTGAAGGAGGCGGTCTCCAAGGCCGAAAACAGTGCGGCCTTGGAGCGCACCGAGCGAGAGAAGCAGGAGGCGCGGGTGGCGGAGGTGTGGCAAGAGCTCCAGGCTCTCGTGGAAAAACACGAGAGTTTGGAGCGTGACTCAAAGACTCGAGAGTCCGAGCTTGCCTTGGCTCTTGAGAGTGCCAAAAATGCTAAGGCCGAAGCCCAGAAAGCCCTCCAGGAGATCGAGGCGATAAAGAAAATAGCGGCGGGTAAGGCATTCTTTATGCAAAGCAAGCATATAAAAGTAAATTATCTTTTACTTACCCGAATCCGGAGCTCTCCAGGAGCATTCGCCAATCTGCCCCGTAGCGTGTCTGATGCCGCCGCATTCTACTGAGACGAAGAGGGGAGCTCGACGGAAAAGGTGTTCTGGTCTCAATATGCTGAGGCCGGACATCCGGTGCCCCTGAGCGACCAGCTGAAGCAGCTGGTCGAACTCCACAAGGTGGCCGAACAGGCCATGAAGGGCCTCATAGTTCGGCTGTGGCCTGGAGATGCCATGCCTGGGAGCTACTTCGGTCTGGTGCGGCGGCTAGTGGACGCGTGTCTGTGGATTGAGGTCATCAAGCGCTCCATCTGCATTGAAGGTGCCCGTCAGTCCCTTGCCCGTGCTAAGGTGCACTAGGGCAAGCTAGACGCGGAGAAGCTTTTGACGGACGCGCCACCGCCGGGCAAGGAGTATCGCACGCCCGAGATGTATTATAAGGGCGTCCTGAAGGGTGCCCGCCGTATAGCGGATGAGTGCTCCAAAGATGTAATTTTTGAGTAGAATCGCATTTGTTATCCTGTACGCTGAGAACTTTGTTCATTTGCGTTAAGCAACGCTTGTTAATTTAAAATATTACCTTCTGTGCGGCCGTTTATCAAATCTGAGAGATGCAAGTCGTCGGCTTCGACCCCCATGCCACGAGTGCTGGGGTGTTCGGGATAAACCTGAGCGCTCTTGTTCCCATTCTTGGGTCCATCTAGGGAGGCGCTCAGCACAACGAACCAGGCCGTCGGACTTATAATGCTTTATCACTCCCACTTAGCCATAGAATTCTATAATTTTAAATTTCGGCGAAGCCCCTAGTATTCGAAAGACCGAGTTCGGGGCACTATCCACGCCTAGGCCGGATAAGTCCGGTTCCTCGCTCTAAGAGGCATAAGTCTTTAAGGACTCGAGAAACCTCGCGGACAGCGACCGGTCTCTCGCACTATCATGACGATCAGTTTTAGCTTTCTCTACTGAGGTGTTAACCCAGCTCAACTGGGGAACAATCGTAGTAGTTCTCCCAGCGCTACCTTAGCCAACATTGCGGAACGTAAGGTACCAAAACATGGGAGCCGGGCAAAGCCAACTATTGACCAAAGACATGATTCGGAGCCGATGCATATAGTGCTATAAGTTCGGGGTGCCGCACTCATGAGAGTGTTCGGTCTTCTCACACCATGTTATGGGGTGTTTAAGCCCCTGGTGTATTGTCCGTACCAAAGTGTACGGTTGCAGAATGTCATGACTGAGCATATTTGTATATAAAAATAGATGAGTACAATAATAGATAAGAGCTATGTATTGTTTATTAAAAAAGGGCTGCTATGAAAGCAGAACGATACAAGTAGTGCGATAAGCAAGAGATGGGATTATTTGACATGTCCCCCTCCAGGGGCAAGCTGCGGGACTCTAAGTAAAACAGGTATTAAGCTCGTTATAGAGACCACCTGGACATTTGACGCGACTTGTTCTCTCCCTGGCTGTTGCATCGTGTGTTCGGCGAGTGTATTGCCGGACAGGCCTTCCAAATAGTTGGGTCTTGAAAGTGTATAAAAAGGAAACGGCGGAATAGGGAGCCCCCTTAGTGCGGTTGAGCCGCATTCTGGGCGTGCCGTAGTTGTGCCCCTCCCCTTATGCCCATGGTATCTCTAAGGAGTAATTATGTACGCATGGTACCGATATCACCATTTGGTGAGGGCTGGGGTTGGGGCCGCACTGATATGCTTGCTCGGAACGTGCCAGCCGGATTTGTTGCAGGTTGCTTCGGGCTCGCTTGACGTTGTCCGGACGTTTGACACCTGAATTGGAGAATTGCCTTGAGAGGCTACTCTGTACTTCCACTGCCAGGGCCGCCGTGTGCTCCTCCGTTCGGAGAGAGCGTTTGGTGTTTCCATTTACCGTAATGACTCCGCGAGGTCCTGGCATCTTGAGCTTGAGATATGTGTAGTGCGGCACCGCGTTGAATTTTGCAAATGCGGTTCGTCCGAGCAGGGCGTGATAGCCACTGCGGAATGGGACTATGTCGAAGATTAACTCTTTGCTTCGGAAATGATCCGGGGATCCGAAGACCACTTCGAGTGTGACCAAGCCTGTACAGCTGGCTTCTACACCTGGTATGACGCCTTTGAAGGTTGTCTTTGTGGGTTTAATCCTTGAGGGATCGATGCCCATTTTTCGCACTGTATCCTGATAAAGCAGGTTCAGGCTGCTGCCGCCGTCCATTAGGACTCTGGTGAGGTGAAATCCATCGATAATTGGGTCTAGGACCAGTGCGGCGAATCCGCCGTGACGGATGCTAGTGGGATGGTCCCTTCGATCAAAAGTGATCGAGCAGGAGGACCATGGGTTGAACTTTGGGGCGACTGGCTCCAACGCATAGACGTCCTTGAGAGCACGCTTCTGCTCCCTTTTGGGGACGTGGGTTGTGTATATCATGTTCATCGTCCGAACTTGCGGGGGGAATCCCTTCTATCCTTGGGCTCCTCCTCATCATCGCTATGCAGCCCCTTGTCTCTGGTTTCGGCACTTAACTTGTCTGCCTGCTTGAACACCCAACAATCCCTGTTGGTGTGGTTGGCTGGCTGTTCGGGGGTGCCGTGTATCTGGCACGAGCGATCGAGTATCCGGTCTAAGCTGGATGGGCCCAGGGGGTTACTTTTGAATGGCTTCTTCCGCTGACCGGGTTTAGAGCCTCTGAATCTGGCATTGACTGCCGTATCTTCAGTATTGTCGCCGTTAATGCGGCGCTTATGCTTGTTGCGACGTGACCTGCCGTTGTTGTCCTTGGTATCCGAATTGCCAGGCTCTTGGTTATGTTATTGCTACGAGCTAGCCAGCTGTCTTCTCCCGCACAAAAGCGGGTCATGAGTGTCATGAGGGCTGCCATAGATTTCGGCTTTTCATGTCCTAGGTGCCGGGCAAACCATTCGTCGCGGATGTTGTGCCTGAAGGCTGCAAGGGCCTCAGCATCCGTACAGTCGACTATTTGATTTTTCTTGGTTAGGAACCGTGTCCATAATTGTCTGGCCGATTCCTTTGGCTGCTGGATTATGTGGCTTAGGTCATCGGCGTCTGGTGGTCACACATTAGTGCCCTGGAAGTTGTCGAGGAATGCGGATTCCAGGTCCTCCCAACAACTGATTGACTCTGCTGGCAGGCTGTTAAGCCAATGTCGACCTGGTCCTTTAAGCTTGAGCGGGAGGTATTTGATGGCGTGTAGATCATCACCACAGGCCATGTGGATATGAAGGAGATAATCCTCGATCCATACTGTGGGATCTGTTGTGCCATCGTATGATTCGATGTTTACGGGTTTAAAGCCCTCGGGGATTTCATTGATCCATTACTTTGTCTCTGAAGCATACTGGGTGTGCGGCGCCCCTGTACTGGGCTATATCATGACGTAGCTCGAACGAGCTTGGTCTGTTGTATTTGGCCTGGCCGTACTTATCATGCCCGGCGTGATGGCTAGCGTCACGTGAAGCGGGGCGTCCATGCGATCCATAGATCGATCTTGTTTGCCTTGCCTTATTCTCCAATATGTCTTGAAGGTCTGTTGCGTCTCCCCGTACTCTGGTATGTTTTGAGCGGTGCCGGGGTGTGGCTTGGGTCGAGGGCCTGAAGGCCTCTCTATCGCGGCCACGGGGTGGCCGATCGGGCGCATCGTACGCTGGTGATGTAGGTTTAGTTACTTCCTCAAGTTGGGGTAGCAGCCTGCGCTTTGGGTAGCTCTTGGAGGGGCGTTCGAGTTTATACTCTTCGGCCGCCAGGACTTCGGTCCATCTGTCGGCTAGCAAGTCTTGCTCAGCTCTAAGTTGCTGCTGTTTTTTCTTGAGGCTACTTGCCGTGGCCATAAGCATGTGTTTGAAACGCTCTTGTTCGACGGGATCCTCTGGCATGACGAATTCATCGTCGTCGAGGCTTGCCTCGTCTTCGGAGGGAGGCATATAGTTGTCGTCCTCAACCTCTCTGTCGGCCGCTCTCTCATGAGGGCTGGCTCCTTCGTCCTCCTGCACTGAATCCTGCTGGAGGGGGTTGTCTTTGGCACTGTCCGGCGTGTTGTTATCTCCGGTGCTGGAATCGCCGTTTTTGCTTTGGCGGGACTTAGAGCGGCGCCGCTGACGTCGGCGCTTAGGTTGCTTCTTGGAGGGGTCATCCTCCATTTTTTCCTCGCCATCCCCTGCTTTGGGGGTGTCCACCATGTATATGTAATATGATGAGGTGGCTTTCCAGTTCCCTATAGGTGCTGGTTCTTGGTCATCTCCTTCATCAGCGTCCATACCGTCGATGTCTTCGGAGTTGAAGTCGAGCATGTCGGTTAAATCGTCGACAATGGCTACGAAGTGGGTGGTGGGTGGGCCTCTAATTTCTTCATCGTCCGTATCCCAACCATGCTGACCGTAATTTGGCCAGGGCTCTCCTGACAAAGAGAGAGATTTTAGTGAATTCAGGATTTCTCCAAAGGGCGAGTGCCGAAAGACGTCCGTGGCGGTAAAATCCATGACCGGAGCCCAATCGGGTTCGATCAGAAGGGTGCGGAATATACAGAGTCCGGAGCGGAGTCCGGCACCTTGGAGTCACGGGCCCTGCAAAGGACTAGGCTGGTACTCGGCTCTATCGCCATAGAGATTGTGGCTCCCGGGGTGGCGTCCAACCGTCCATCCCCGACTAGCGCAGTCGGCTCCGAGCTAATGATCGGAGCGGGCACCTGAGCGGCACTATGGGCGCTGTCCGGCGGCAGAGTTAGATCATGCCCATCGGGACAGAGCGGCACGCTCAGCCGTGGCTCGAATCCATCGAAGATCAAGTCCCCGCGGATATCAGCCGTGTAGTTTAAGCTTCCAAACCTGACCTGATGGCCAGGGGCGTAGCTTTCGATCTGCTCCAGATGGCCAAACGAGTTGGCCCGCAGTGCGAAGCCGCCGAATACGAAGATCTATGCGGGGAGAAAAGTCTCACCATGGACCGCGTCGTGGTTGATGATCGAAGAATCCATCGGGCCTAAAGGTGACGACACAGAGGAACTCTCAATGAAAGCACCAATGTCGGTGTCAAAACCGGCCGATCTCGGGTAGGGGGTCCCGAACTGTGTGTCTAGGCGGATGGTAACAGGAGACAAGGGACACGATTTTTTACCCAGGTTCGGGCCCTCTCGATGGAGGTAAAACCCTACTCCTGCTTGATTAATATTGATGATGTGGGTAGTACAAGAGTAGATCTACCACGAGATCAGAGAGGCTAAACCCTAGAAGCTAGCCTATGGTATGATTGTTGTTCGTCCTACGGACTAAAACTCTCCGGTTTATATAGACACCGAAGAGGGCTAGGGTTACACAGAGTCGGTTACAATGGGAGGAGATCTTCATATCGTATCGCCAAGCTTGCCTTCCACGCCAAGGAAAGTCCCATCCGGACACGGGACGGAGTCTTCAATCTTGTATCTTCATAGTCCGGGAGTCCGGCCAAAGGTCATAGTCCGGCCATCCGGACACCCCCTAATCCAGGACTCCCTCAGAGGGCATCATGCTGGAGATACAACTGCTCACAAGGTATTTCAATCTGGATTTTATTAGCCTACTCTCTTCAAGGATGCCCGTAAGTTCGTCTCATCTTGTGGTGAATGTCAAAAAATAGGTAATATCGGTAAGCATCAAGAAATGCCTATGAATTATTCACTTGCTGTTGAACCATTCGATGTTTGGGGATTTGACAATATGGGACCTCTTTCTTCCTTTAATGGGTATACACATATTTTGGTTGTTGTTGATTATGTTACTAAATGGTAGAAGCTATTCCAACCAGTAGTACTGATCACAACACCTCTATTAAAATGCTTAAGGAAGTTATTTTTCCCAAGGTTTGGAGTCCCTAGATATTCAATTACTAATGGTGGTTCACACTTTATTCATGGTGCTTTCTGTAAAATGCTTGCCAAGTATGATGTTAACCATAGAATTGCATCACCGTATCATCCTCAGTCTAGTGGCCAAGTTGAAGTTAGCAATAGAAAAATAAAATTAATTTTGCAAAATACTGTCAATAGGTCCAGGAAGAATTGGTCTAGGAACATAGATGATGCACTTTGGGCTTATAGAACAGCATATAAAAATCCAATGGGTATGTCTCCTTACAAAATGGTTTATGGAAAAGCTTGTCATTTGCCTCTTGAGTTAGAACATAAAGCATATTGGGCGGTCAAAGAGCTCAACTATGATTTCAAACTTGCTGGTGAAAAGAGGTTATTTGATATTAGCTCATTAGATGAATGGAGAACCCAAGCTTATGAAAATGCAAAATTATTCAAAGAAAAAGTTAAAAGATGGCATGACAAAAGAATCCAAAAGCATGAGTTTAAAGTTGGATAATATGTTCTTTTGTACAACTCTTGTTTTAGATTCTTTGTAGGAAAACTCGTCTCAAAATGGGAAGGCCCATATGTTATCGAGGAGGTTTATCGGTCTGGAGCCATCAAAATAAATAATGCAGAAGGTACTAACCCAAAGGTTGTTAATGGCAACGAATAAAGCATTTTATCTCATGTACACCCATTAATGTTGAAAGTAATATTATCCAAACTTTAACACTAGAAGAACACATAAAAGAGTCCTTCTGGAACACCCCAGAATCGTGAAAATAAGGAGGTACATGATACGGTAAGTAAACAAACTCGGAAAAATCCGCGAAAATATTTTTTATCAGTTTTGGAATATTTAAGAATTTAGGAAATAAAGAAACTTCTAGGCATACTGTCGGTGTCAAAACAGGCGGATCTCGGGTAGGAGGTCCTGAACTGTGCGTCTAGGCGGATGGTAATAGGAGGACAAGGGACTCGACGTTTTACCCAGGTTCGGGCCCTCTTGATGGAGGTAAAACCCTACGTCCTTCTTGATTAATATTGATGATGTGTGTTACAAGAGTAGATCTACCACGAGATCAAGGAGGCTAAACCCTAGAGGCTAGCCTATGGTATGATTGTTGTTCGTCCTACAGACTAAAGCCATCCGGTTTATATAGACACCGGAGAGGGCTACGGTTACACAAAGTCGGTTACAATGGTAGGAGATCTACATATCCGTATCGCCATGCTTGCCTTCCACGCCAAGGAAAATCCCATCCGGACACGGGACGAAGTCTTCAATCTTGTATCTTCATAGTCTTGGAGTCCGGCCGATGATGATAGTTCGGCTATTCGGACACCCCCTAATCCAGGACTCCCTCAGTAGCCCCTGAACCAGGCTTCAATGACGACGAGTCCGGCGCGCATATTGTCTTCGGCATTGCAAGGCGGGTTCCTCCTCCGAATAATTTATAGAAGATTGTGAACACCAGGATAGTGTCCGGCTCTGCAAAATAAATTCCATGTACCACCGTAGAGAGAGTAATATTTACACAAGTTCAATCTGCTAACGTATTTGGTGACGTCATACCACTACCAAGCCTTCACTCGAATCGTTTTTATCGTACCACCTCAGCGTGTTTAGCGAAGCGGTTTCCTTGGCACGTCTTGTTGAAGCAGAGATCATGTTCCCCTTATTCCGGGATTATCATAAATACGGACGTGGGTAACCCAACCGCGCCCGTTGCCACGCCCCCTCCATCGAAGGCGGGTTCCAAACGGTCACGGGGTTGGCTCTTGGTATTCTTCCTCTTTATAATGAGACCAAGGCCCATTCTTTTTCTTCAATCCTCAATCGAATCCGCCCCTCGCCCCGAGTTCCAACACCCAGGGCTCCAGATTCGGGTACCTTCGACCTTTGACAATGTCCGGCTCCGACCTACGAGGCCGGTGGATGCCCTCGTCCGTCACGAAAGAGGACGTGCTAAAGCTGAGAGACGCCAGGTACTTAACCTACGAGATTTCGCATAGGTTGCCTGCCCGAGGGCAAGTTATTCCTACTCCCGAGCTCGGCGAGAGCGTCGTGTTCGTGTCTCACCTCCGTCGGGGTTTAGGCTTCCCGATGGATCCCTTCGTGAGGGGGATCATGTTTTACTATGGGCTGGAATTCCATGACTTGGCTCCGGAGTCCATCCTCCACATCTCATCATTCATTGTCGTCTGCGAAGCCTTCCTCCGCACTACCCCTCACTTCGGCTTGTGGCTCAAAACCTTCAACGTGGAGCCGAAGATGATTGAGGGGCATCAGGTAGAGTGCGGCGGGGTGGTTATAAGCAAGAGGGCCGATGCCCCATGGCCCGAGGGCTCTTTTCAGGAGGAGCTCGGCTTGTGGCAACAGGAGTGGTTCTATATCACCGCTCCCAGGGGCAGCAGGCAGAGGCCGCCGCCCGTCTTTCGCTCGGGCCCTCCACAACGGCTGACGTCATGGGTCAACAAGGGGCTTGACTGGGGGCCGTCCAAAGACATACCCCTGTTGCAGGACCGGATTCAAGGCCTCCAAGAAAGGGAGATCAATCTGGTCATAGCGGCACAGGTTATGCTGATTCGGCGCCTACTGCCCTGCAAACATCGCCCCCTCCGCCTGTGGGAATTTAATCTGGAGGGGCCACGAGATCTCCAACACTTCATGGGTTTGACACCCGCGGAGATGTACAAATTGTTCTTCGGATCGCAAGAGATCCGTCCGGACTTGACCGAGGATGCTGGCCTAAGCTGCAATCGCCCGGATACCCAAGTAAGTAGCCCTGTGTCCGGACACATCGTCCATTTATTTATCATGGTTTGCCTTTTAACCAGCTATCACTTGGACAGGAGTGGATAGCGCAAGCAAAACTGATACGGTGTCCGGCCCCCCTCCCTGAGACCACGCCGGATCCCGTGTTAATCAAACTATTGGAGGTAGCACCTTCGGAGGAGGGCGAAGGGGGGCACAGGGAAACTACCACCTCTGCCAAGGAGGCTTTCAGTAAGGGGGGGATCGAGAGTCCCTCCCTCCAAGGGGAGAAGAGGACCGCTTCCGAAGACCCGGCGGCCAAGGCCTCAAAGCGGGGAAAGAAATTTGCACCGGAAGGTCCTGTGCCGGGAAGAGCCCCGGCCGCACTGTCTCCTCATAGGAATCAGCCCTCCAGCGAGCCGTAAGTAAAAGGGGGGATTTTGTAATAGGGGACACCCCTGCTTTATTTTTAAGGGTAACCGAAGTTTTCACCTTGTAGTTCGGATCTCAGCCCATCTCAGCAGAGCTCATCTTCGGGGGACCTTCGTCCGAAGATGATGGAGAGCGAAATGCCTCCATCTGCCGCCCCGTCGGGCGGGGCGGACGACCCTGAGGTGTCGTCAAGAGGGTCTCCCCGAGTCCGGCGGGGTCGGGGAGTTCGGCATCCATTGGAGTACGGCCGGTGGAGCTGCCGGATTTTCTCAAGAGGGCGTCTATCTCAGAAGATCACCGCACATTAATGAGGACGGTGATTGAAAGGATCTCATACGTCGAGAGCGGGTTGTATGAAGCCGTCGGAAGTTTGCTGACGGGGTTTGAGGTACGCAAAAAATGACATACCTTTTGACAGTTTTGCACATGGAGTGCACCCAGTATAGATAGTAGCCCCTGAGACTTGGTATGCTGTCGAAAGCGACAGCGTGCTGAGGATCATAATCTCAGTTATAGAATGTCGCCTTTCCTATGCAGGTGGCGGAACGTTCAGTGTCCAGCCGGACTGATGGAGTTGCCGAGCTGAAGAGGCAACTTGATGTTGCGGATGCGGACATCGCGCTGGTCAATAAACGACTTATTGAGTCACAGGGTAGGTTGTTGCTCCGCGGTTGCCTAGTAAGGGAGCTGATGCCTGTTCCTTACAATTTGTATGCTTGATGCAGATGGTGCCGCTGCTGTGGAAGACCTTCGAGCAGAGCTTGCTCGAGCCAAGGAGCAAGCCAGGAAAAGTGATGCGGCTGCCTCGAAGGCAGCGGAAGAGCTAAAAGCCGAAAAGGCTGCTCACTGCCGAAGCAGGGAAGAGATGGCCGGAATGGCCTTGAAATTAAAAGATGCTGCCGACCATTATGAGGTTCTTGAAAGAGAACGCCGGGCGGAGCAAGAGGACATGAAGAAGGCCGCCGCCGAAGCCAAGGATGCCCGTGGCGCGATGCGGGCTATGAAGGAGGAACTGCGTCAGGCCGGAGACATTGCGGCTGGAAAGCCCTATCTACTGCATAGGACGTTCACGGATCCGAAGTATGCTCAGTTGGGCCAATTGCGTGGTGCGGAGGATCCTTATTTGGATTTGGCAGCGAGTGCGGCGGACGCAGTCGTGCACTTCCGAAGCCATAAGGATCATGAAATGGAAGAGCTTTTCTGGTCTCAATTCCATAGTCCGGAGCGTCCACTCTCGTTGGCTGATCGGCTGGCTGAGTGGGCTGAGCTGAATAGATTGTCCGGACTTGCCATGATGGATGTGGTCGCTCATCTGTGGCCAGAAAGGCCCAAGCTGAAGAGTTATTTTGGCTTGTTGCAGCAATTCCTTGGGGCGGTGCCGCATATCGGGGCGATGAAGCGGTCGGCATGCATAGAAGGTGCACGGATGGCTCTCGCCCGTGTTAAGACATACTGGGTGGAGATGGATGCCACCGCTGTTGCATCCCGGGGTTCGGACAGAGGCCGATTACCAGCCAAGCATTATTTTGAGGAAGTCCTGCAGGGCGATCGTTTAGTAGAGTCGCAGTGCTCGAAAGATGTCATGTTCAAATGACGTGTATGATTTGTGAGATCATGTTTATAATGCAATAGCTTTTTATACTTGTGTGTTCAAGTATTGAACTATCTCCTGTGCGGCCGTATATGTATGTATAACCTGAAAGATGGCAGTCTTTGGCTTCAGCCCCCACGCACATGGTGCGGGGGTGTTTGCAAAAAGAAAAGTGCTTTTTCACACTTAATCCAACATCTTGGTCCTTTGAAGGAGGTGATAGCGTAGCAAACTAGGCAACCGGACTATAATGCTTTATCACTTTCACTTAGCCATAGGAGCTCGAAGGTGGGGCTACTATATAGTCCCTAGAGGCACCGCGCTTCGCTGAACTCGGGGTACGTATGTGCCTGACCAGGAAGCGGTCCTTCGTCAAAGTGGAGGAATTCTAAACAATCCAGTGGTCGATCGAGTGGTTGACCAGTCTCTCGCTATATCATGACAGTCAGTTTTCGACTTTCTCTACTGAGGTGCTCGCCCGGCCGAACCGGGGCACAATCGCAGTAGTTCTCCTGGTGTCGCGTTAGCCGATGGAGCGGAACGTAAGGCAGCAAAACACAGGAGCCGGGCAAACCCAACATTTGACCAAAGACATGATTCAGAGCTGATGCATATAAGGCCTAACTTGAGACGCCGAACACTCCCTGAGGTGTTCGGTCTTTATGATACCGGGCAGAACAATGCCCTAAGCCCCTAGTGTCCAGGTACAGGCGGGAACTTCTGACGCGGCCGATGCCAAAACGCCAGCCTCCTCCTCGGTTATGGTACGAAACCGGGGGATGTGTATCAACAAGAGACAGTAAGAAAGGTTTACGCAGGGTCTTAATCTGAAAAGAATCCTTGCAACGGGTCCCTGCTGCACGTCTGCGCCTGTGTCTCCGTTGTGCTGTATCCTGGACGGGTGTAGCACGTGCTTCATCTATAAAAGAGAAGGACTTAGTTTGGAAGAAATATCGTGCAAAAGATGTATTTAAAATAAAGTAGAATTTGGAAGATGAATAAAGTTGAGCTTTATTGGCTCTCATTGTTTATACGCATGGCCCTTTGTAAAGGGGTGTGCGGCTGGGAAGCCCCTTGTTTATTTACGCCGGACTCGCCTAACCGTGTCCGAGGTCTGAATGACCTGTTTTTAGGGGCTTTGACCTGCAAGGTCGGATTAGTGTGTGGCTGTCAAGGCAGCCTCGCGTTCTCCGTGGTCGAGGAACACTCGGAGTTGCTCTTTAATGAGATTATGCCGCGTGGACCGGGCATTTTAAGCGTAAGAGACGCGTAATGTGGTATTGCGTTAAAGCGGGCGAAAGCTTCGCGTCCCAGTAGTGCTTGAGGGCCACTGTTAAATGGGGCGATATGGAGAGTGAGCCTTTCGCGACGGAGGTTGTCGGATGAACCGAACACAACCTCTAGTGGTACAGAGCCTGTACAATTGGCTTAAAGGCCTGGCGTCACTCCTTTGAAGGAAGTGCTGCTACGGCGAATTTTGGTAGGGTCTATCCCCATTCTGCGGACGGTGTCCTGGTATGGCAGGTGTCGCCCTGTGTTTTCGTGTTATCACATGAAGTGAGTTCACTGTTTTGACTTCTAGTGGGAAAGTCTTCTGTTTTCCGAAGTGCTGCTTGTGGGGTTCGTCATTGTCTTCGCTTGGTGTGTCGAGCCCCTTGCATTCGGCGTTAAGTCGGCCAGACTGCTTGAAGACCCAACAATCTCTGTGGGTATGGTTTGCAGGCTTCCCGGAGGTACTATGTATCTGACATAGCCTATCCAGAATTTTGTTTAGGTTGGATAGCTCGTCGCTGTTATCCTTGAGGGGCAGTGTTTTATTATTCAGCCGAGAGCTTTTGAATCTGCCATTGACCGCCGTGCTATTTGGGCCATTTTTCTTATTCCGGCACTGATCTTTTCTGCGTCGTGATTTCCCGTTTCCATCCCTGACTTCGGATGTACTCAGGTCGCTGGTGCTGCATCTAGCCAGCCAGCTGTCTTCCCCCACGCAAAAGCGGGTCATGAGGCTTGCTAGTGCGGCCATTGTTCTTGGTTTTTCCTGGCCGAGGTGTCTGGCGAGCCATTCGTCTCGGACGTTGTGCTTAAAGGCTGCTAAGGCTTTGGCGCCCGGACAGTCAACTATTTGGTTCTTTTTGGTGAGGAACCTGTTCCAGAATTTGCGTGCTGACTCTCCGGGCTGTTGAGTTATGTGACTTAAATCGTCTGCATCTGGAGGGCGGACATAAGTCCCCTGAAAATTTGCTCGAAACGCATCCTCGAGCTCTTCCCAACTTCCAATGGTATTTTCTGGGAGGCTTTTGAGCCAATGCCGAGCTGGCCCTTTGAGCTTGAGGGTTTAGGTATTTTATGGCATGGATATCGTCTCCTCTGGCCATATGTATGTGTAGGATATAATCCTCAATCCAGACTCCGGGGTCTGTTGTTCCGTCATATGCCTCTATGTTTATGGGTTTGAATCCCGCTGGAAATTCATGATCCAGTACTTCATCGGTGAAACATAGTGGTGTGCGTGCCCCTGTATTTGGGTGTGCCGTTGTCTTCAAACGCTCGGCGGGTTGTGTTGCTTCCTGGAGTCTTCTTTTTTGGCCCATAGATAGACCTGACCGGGTCATCCTTTTTCTGAGGATCTTTCTGCTGATCGTGTGCCGGCTTGTGTGCGGCGCCCCTTGCTGCTCTTAGCCTGTCATCTGGTCGTCTATCCGGCCAGGCGGCCTCTTTCTTCTTTGACTGCGGGGGCTCTAAGGCCTCCTCGTCAAATTCGGGCAACAGCTTGCACTTCGGGTAGCTCTTTGCCTTAGCGCCATATTTATCTGCGGTATTGAGTACTTTGCTCCATCTCATTCTGAGTGCGTCCTCCGCTGTTTTGAGCTTCCGCTTTTGCTTCTTCAAACTTCTTGCAGTGGCGACGAGCCTTTTATGAAGGTTCTTATGCTCTGGGGATGTGTTCGGCGTGAGATCGTCTAGGCTCTTGTTTTCGCCGGGGATGGGTTGCTTGTCCAATTCATCATGTTCGGATGGTTGCTTGGTGGCATGTTCGCCGTCCACTACTTCGCCCTGCTCTAGGGCCGGGTCCATATGGGTGCCGTTTTTATCGAGGCGGGACTTTGGGCGGTGCTTGCGTCGCCGTTTTGGTTGTTTGTTGGGGGAGTTGTCCTTCGCCACGTCCCGTTGTTCCTCATTATCGCTTCCTTTTGGTGTATCCACCATGTATACGTCGTGAGTTGGGGTGGCTTTCCAG
Organism: Triticum aestivum; assembly: GCF_018294505.1. Lineage (NCBI taxonomy): Eukaryota > Viridiplantae > Streptophyta > Magnoliopsida > Poales > Poaceae > Triticum > Triticum aestivum. The sequence goes on along the minus strand of NC_057807.1, from coordinate 272,111,739 downwards.
TGCCCGATAGGCGCTGGTTCTTGGTCGTCTCCGGCATCGTCGTCCATATTGTCGATGTCTTCGGAGTCGAAGTCTAGCATGTCGGTTAGATCGTCGACAGTGGCTACTAAGTGGGTGGTGGGTGGGGCGTGAATTTCTTCGTCGTCCGCATCCCAACCGTCCTGACCGCAGTCCGGCCAGGGATCTCCTGATAACGAGAGACACTTTAGCGAACTCAAGACGTCGCCGAAAGGTGAGTGTTGAAAGATGTCCGCAGCGGTGAACTCCATGATCGGCGCCCAATCGGATTTGATTGGAGGGGGCGCGGGAGGTTCGGAGTCCGGCGAGGGGTCCGGCACCTCGGAGTCACGAGCTTCATAAGGGACAAGGTCAGTGTTCGGCTCTATCACCGTAGAGGTTGCAGCCCCCGAGGTGGTGTCTAGCCATCCGTCCTCAATCTGCGCAGCCGGCTCCGAATTGAAGATTGGAGCGGACTCGAGTGCGGCCTCCAGGTTACTGTCTGGCTGCAGAGCTAAATCATGCCCGTCGTGACAGTGCGGCGTGCTCGGCTGTGGCTCGAATCCATCGAAGATCAAGTCCCCGCAGATGTCAGCCTTGAAGTTCAAACTTCCAAATCTGACCTGACGGCCACGGGCGTAGCTTTCGATCTGCTCCAGATGGCCAAACGAATTGGCGCGCAGTGCAAAGCCGCCGAATACGCAGATTTGTCCGGGGAGGAAGGTCTCACCCTGGACTGCGTCATTGTTGATGATCGAAGAAGCCATCGAGCCTATCGGTGACGACACAATGGAACTCTTAATGAAAGCACCAATGTTGGTGTCAAAACCGGCGGATCTCGGGTAGGAGGTCCCGAACTGTGCGTCTAGGCGGATGGTAACAGGAGACAAGGGACACGATGTTTTACCCAGGTTCGGGCCCTCTTGATGGAGGTAAAACCCTATGTCCTGCTTGATTAATATTGATGATGTGTGTTACAAGAGTAGATCTACCACGAGATCAAGGAGGCTAAACCCTAGAGGCTAACCTATGGTATGATTGTTGTTCGTCCTACGGACTAAAGCCATCCAGTTTATATAGACACCGGAGAGGGCTAGGGTTACACAGAGTCGGTTACAATGGTAGGAGATCTACATATCCGTATCGCCAAGCTTGCCTTCCACGCCAAGAAAAGTCCCATCCGGACACGGGACGAAGTCTTCAATATTGTATCTTCATAGTCTTCGAGTCCGGCCGATGATGATAGTTCGGCTATCCGGACACCCCCTAATCCAGGACTCCCTCACATACCCTGGTGGGCTCAAGATACCAGGGCACGCCAGGCTTTCCTGGCACGCCCAGGTGGGTTGTGCCCACCTGGGACACGTTCCGGACTCTGTTTTTCTTCCCTATGCTTGTCCTCCAAGATAAAAAATCTGTATATACTTCCCGAACCTGTTAACCACCGTATCGCAAAGAAATCCTCTGTTCTCAGATCCCATCTACCATGTCCGCTTCAAGCTCCTCCAAGGACAAGTTCTTAAAGAACGTCATCAACCCATATCTGTGAGAGGTGGTGCAGCACCCTCAAACCATCCAGATGCATGAGGGGGTGATGTACATCCGCGATGAGCAAGGTCCCAAGGGCACAGGAACCATGGAGGCCAGGCTTTAAGCTATGGAGTAGGAAGTCTTCCGGTGCAAGGGGATGGTGGAGTGTGGACTCAATGCCAATCACCTCATGATCATGGACCTATCCCGTGATCTCAAGGTGGATGGCAAGCCCATGAAGGACATCATCTTCACCCTCAATGAGCAAATCAAATTTCTCCAAAGCCAGATCTATGATCTTCAAAATCAAGTCTTTGAATATGAGGCAAGGTTTAAAGGTATGAGTTTGGCTACTAGTTGCAGGACCCGTGAGACTCATTCCTCCTCTTATGATGGTGGACCACTGCCAGGGAAATCCAAGGACAAGATCCCTTCTTCATCTCCAACATCATCTTCTTCACCACCAAAGGAGAATTGAGTATCGGGTATGGGTACTCCCCTTGGCTTCTGCCAAGCTTGGGGGAGGTGCCCTGGTATCGTACCATCCCACTATCTTTTGCTTTTACTTATTTTAGTTTGATCTTTTTCTTTAGATGAATAAAAGTTTAGTTCGATCCTTTCTTCTTTGAGAGTTTGCTTAGTGATTTATGCTTGTAATCATGTGCAAGTTATATAATAAAGTTTAGTTTGAGTTTTTGCTTTCTTTACTTTCATGTTGCACATAAAGAAAAGAAATAATAAAGGAAAAAGAAAAAGGAAATAAATAAAGATAAAGGAAATAAATCAATAAGATCATACACTAATCCTATGGTAGGTGATAGCACCACATAAGGAAAAGTATAAGTAGAAAATTTTATTAGAGATTGACAAACATAGCATTAGTCAATGATGCAACTCATGGAAGAATTAATAAGGGAATAGAAGATTCACTTATAAATATACTATCCTAGAAATCTTTTGTGATTGTCAGCCCTCATCAAAATGTTATATGCCAAAATTGTTGACATTGGACAAGGAAGACAACTTAATGGTTTATGTTTGTTTATATTCACATAGAAGTCATATTGTCATAGATCCTTTAACATGTGATGCTTGCCCCCTATCTTTGCTAGCCAAAAATCCCGCACCAAGTAGAGATACTACTTGTGCATCCAAAACCCCTAAACCCAAATCTTACTTTCAAGTGTCCACCATACCTACCTAGAGATTGAGCAAGATCCCTCAAGTAAGTTGTCATCGGTGCAAAAAGGCAATCAAAATTGCTTCTAAATGTGTGAGATCATTTAGTGTAAGAGAAAATTGAGCGTTGCATGAATTTGTGATGGTGAAGAATAAAAGCGACAGACTGCATAATAAAGGTCGCTATCACAAGGGGCAATGCAACGTGACATTCTTTTGCACTAAGGGGTTGAGCATACAAACAAATAAGTGCATGGCAACCTCTGGTTCCCTCTGCGAAGGGCCTATCTTTTACTTTTATGCAAAGAGTCAAAGTTTTCCTTCTATTCCTTTTTTTATTTTTCTCCTCTGGCAAGCATCATGTGGTGAGGTCATATGTCCAATTGAATATAGATAGCATGAGTTATTATTGTTGACATCACCCTTGAGGTGAATATGTTGGGAGGTGAAACCATAAGCCCCTATATTTCTATGTGTCCGGCTGAAACGTTTTGCTCATGTGTACGCGGAGAGTGTTAGTAATCATAGAAGACTATATGATGGTTGAGTATGTGGACTTGCCTAAAGGCTCCGATACGTGACCCTTCCTAAAAAGATGATGAATTGTAGTTGCAAAGTTGACTGAGAACATAGTTTGTTGGTTTCTAATAGAGCTTTTGCTTTATACTTCGATTGTGTGATGAACTTTTACTTATTCGTGAGAAGTATATGATAAAAGTTTTATGACAAAAGTCTCACGTTTAAATTTTTTGTTGTTATAATAATCTACATGATGCTTCTATGTCCGTATTTTGTTTTTATAGACACCTCTCTCTCAAAGCATGTGGACATGTTTTTCGATTTTCTGTTTTTGCTTGAGGACAAGCGAGGTCTAAGCTTGGGGGAGTTGATACGTCCATTTTGCATAATGTTTTCTTACTGTTATTTATAATGTTTTTATCCATAATAATGCTTTTTGGAGTAATTCTAATGCCTTTTCTCTCATAATTTGCAAGGTACACACCGAGAGGGGGAATTCCGGCAGCTGGAAATCTGGACTTGGAAAAGCTACTTTAGGCTACCTATTCCGCACAACTCCAAACAAGCTGAAACTTCACAGAGATTTTTATGGAATATTTAAGAATTATTGGAGCAAATAACTACCAGAGGGGGCCCACCAGGTGGGTACAACCCACCTAGGTGCGCCAGGGAGCCCAAGCGCGCCCTGGTGGGTTGTGCTCACCCAGGCCCACCTCCGGTGCCCATCTTCTGGTATATAGGTCATTTTGACCTAGAAAAAAAATAAGGAGAGGGTTTTCGGGATGGAGCACCGCCGTCTTGAGGCGGAACTTGGGCAGGAGCACTTTTTCCCTCCGGCGGAGTGATTCCACCGGGGAAACTTCCCTCCCGGAGGGGGAAATCATCATCGTCATCATCACCAACAACTCTCCCATCTTGGGGAGGGCAATCTCCATCAACATCTTCAACAAAACCATCTCATCTCAAACCCTAATTCATCTCTTGTGTTCAATCTTTTTACCGGAACTATAGATTGGTGCTTGTGGGTGACTAGTAGTGTTGATTATTAATTCCTGCTCGTCCTCAAGTAGGTAAATGATAAAAAGAGAATTTTTGATGTGGAGTGATACTTTGGCATAATTTCAATGTAAATCTTCTTAATTGTGATATGAATATTCAGATCTGAAAGATTCAATACAAAAGTTCATATTGACATAAAAATAATAATACTTCAAGCACACTAATCAAAATAATTATGCTTCATTTTCGTCACACAAAGATGTTCCCAACTTCTATACCCCCGATGACAAGCCAAGCAATTGTTTCATACTTAAATAATCTCAAACTTTTTGAACCTTCACGCAATACATGAGCGTGAGCCATGGATATAGCACTATGGGTGGAATAGAATAAGATGATGGGGATTGTGTGGAGAAGACAAAAAAGGAGAAAGTCTCACATTGACGAGGATAATCAACGGGCTATGGAGATGCCCATCAATTGATGTCAACATGAGGAGTAGGGATTGCCATGCAACGGATGCACTAGAGCTATGAATGCTCAACAAAAGAAAACTAGTGGGTGTGCATCCAACTTGCTTGCTCATGAAGACCTAGGGCATTTGAGGAAGCCCATCGTAGGAATATACAAGCCAAGTTCTATAATGAAAAATTCCCACTAGTATGAAAAACACAACTTATGTGACTCACTATATGAAAAACATGGTGCTACTTTGAAGCACAATATATGAGACTCACTACATGAAGAACGAGGTGCTACTTTGAAGCACAAAATATGAGACTCACTACATGAAGAACATGGTGCTACTTTGAAGCACAAGTGTGGAAAAAGAGATAGTAGCATTGCCCTTTTCTTTTCTTTTTTTTTGGGCCCTCCATTTTTTTTATTTTGGCCTTTTCTGGGGGGCAATGCTCTATCAATGATGATCATTACACTTCTATTGATTACAATATGAGGATTACAACTCGAAACTAGAACAAGGTATGACTCTATATGAATGCCTCCGGCGGTGTACCGGGATGGTGCAATGAATCAAGAGTGACATGTCTGAAAAATAATGCATGGTGGCTTTGCCACAAATATGATGTCAACTACATGATCATGCAATGGCAATATGACAAAAGTAATGTATGTCATAATAATGATGAATGGAACGGTGGAAAGTTGCATGGTAATATATCTCAGAATGGCTATGGAAATGCCATAATAGGTAGGTATGGTGGCTGTTTTGAGGAAGATATAATGAGGTTTATGTGTGATAGAGCATATCATATCACGGAGTTTGGATGCACCGGCGAAGTTTGCGCCAACTCTCAATGTGAGAAAGGGCAATGCACGGTCCCGAAGAGGCTTGCAATGGCGGAAAGGTAAAAGTGCGTATAATCCATGGACTCAACATTAGTCAAAAGAACTCATATACTTATTGCAAAAATTTAGAAGTCATCAAAAATCAAGTACTACGTGCATGCTCCTAGGGGGATAGATTGGTAGGAAAAGACCATCGCTCGTCCCCGACCGCCACTCATAAGGATGCACAAGCCAGGTACACTTCATGCTTCAAATTTGTTACACAACTTTAACCATACGTGCATGCTACGGGATTTACCAACTTCAACACAAGCATTTCTCAAATTCACAACTACTCAACTAGCATGACTTTGATATTATTACCTCCATATCTCAAAACAATTATCAAGCATCAAACTTATCTTAGTATTCAACGCACTCAAAAGAAAGTTTCACATATCTTGAACACCAAGTATATTAACATTAAGTAAATTACCATGCTATTAACGACTCTCAAAATAATCTAAGTGAAGCATGAGAGATCAAGTTTCTTTAAAACAAATCCACCACCGTGATCTAAAAGATCTAAGTGAAGCACTAGAGCAAAAATTATCACGCTCAAAAAGATATAAGTGAAGCACTATGAGCAAACTATCAAGCTCAAAAGATATAAGTGAAGCACATAGAGTATTCTATCAAATTCCAACTCATATAAGGCTCTCTCAAAAAGGTGTGTACAGCAAGGATGATTGTGGTAAACTAACAAGTAAAGACTCAAATAATACAAGATGCTCCAAGCAAAACACATATCATGTTGGTGAATAAAAATATAGCTCCAAGTAAATTACCGATGGAAGTGGACGAAAGAGGGGATGCCTTCCGGGGCATCCCCAAGCTTTGACTTTTTGGTGTCCTTGGATTATCTTGGGGGTGCCATGGGCATCCCCAAGCTTAGGCTCTTTCCACTCCTTGTTCCATAATCCATCAAAAGAATTCACCCAAAACTTGAAAACTTCACAACACAAAACTCAATAGAAATCTCGTGAGCTCTGTTAGAGAAAGAAAACAAAAGACTACTTTAAGGTACTGTAATGAACTCATTATTTATTAATATTGGTGTTAAACCTACTGTATTCCAACTTTTCTATGGTTTATAAACTAATTTATTAGCCATAGATGCATTGAAATAAGCAAACAACACACGAAAAACAGAATCTGTCAAAAACAGAACAGTCTGTAGTAATCTGTAACTAACGCAAACTTTTGGAACCCAAAAAATTGTACCAAAATAGGAAGTACTGGAAAAAAAAATTATTGATCATCAGAAAAAAGAATCAATGCAAAATCACGTTCCTATGATTTATTGATTTTTTTCTCGTGAGCGCAAAGTTTCTGTTTTTCAGCAGAATCAAATCAACTATCATCATAGCTTATCCTATAGGTTCTACTTGGCACAAACACTAATTAAAACATAAAACCACATATAAACAGAGGCTAGATGGATTATTTATTCCTAAACAGAACCAAAAACAAAAAACACAAAATAAAATTGGGTTGCCTCCCAACAAGCGCTATCGTTTAGCGCCCCTAGCTAGGCATTGAGATTTCAATGATGCTCACATGAAAGACAAGATTTGAAGCATAAAGAGAGCATCATAAGACATGTGACAAACACATCTAAGTCTAACATGCTTCCTATGCATAGGCATCTTGTAAGCAAACAAATTATTAAGGCAAGCAAAAACTAGCATATGCAAGGAAGAACAAAGAGATGATAGCAATCTCAACATGAACAGAGGTAATTTAGTAACATGAAAATTTCTACAACCATATTTTCCTCTCTCATAATAATTACATGTGGCATCATAAGGAAATTCAACAAAATAGCTACCAACACGATCTACATGCATGCAAAGTTGAAACTCTTCTGAAATAGTGGGATCTAAAGTTGACGCTCTTCCAAACCCACTTTCAATATTATTGCAAACACTATTATCAATCTCATATTCATCATGGGGCTTAAATAAATTTTCACGGTTATAAGAAGAATCACCCCAATCATGATCATTGAAACAAGTAGTAGGCATAGCAAAAGTAGCATCCCCAAGCTTAGGGTTTTGCATATTATTAGCACAATTGTCATCAAGAGAATTTATAGGAAAATCAATGCAATCATGCTTTTCATTCAAGGAGTTATCGTGAATCTCTTCATAAATTTCTTCATCATAATTTTCAGATTCACGAATTTCAAGCAAAACTTCATAAAGATAATCTAGTGCACAAAATTCACTAGCAATTGGTTCAACATAATTGGATCTCTTAAAGAGATTAGCAAGTGGATGAGGATCCATAAACTTTTAGCAAGCGAAGATGCAAGCAAAAATAAGGTACAAGGAGACACAAGCAACCATAAGATTGAACAGAAGAAGGGCGAATAAAACGGCAAGGGTGAAGTGGGGGAGAGGAAAACGAGAGGCAAATGGCAAATAATGTAATGCGAGAGATAGGGATTGTGATGGGTACTTGGTATGTTGACTTTTGCGTAAGCCTCCCCAGCAACGGCGCCAGAAATTCTTCTTGCTACGTCTCGAGCTTGCGTTGGATTTCCCCGAAGAGGAGAGGATGATGCAGCACACTAGCGTAAGTATTTCCCTCCGTTTTTGAGAACCAAGGTATCAATCCAGTAGGAGACCACGCGCAAGTCCCTCGTACCTGCACAAAACGATAGCTACTCGCAACTAACGCTTAGGGGTTGTCAATCCCTTCACGGTCACTTACAAGGGTGAGATCTGATAGAGATAATATTTTTGGTATTTTTGGTATAAAGATGCAAAGTAAAAAGTAAAAGCAAAAGCAAGTAAATAAAGTGATGGAGATTGATATGATGAGAATAGACCCGGGGGCCCTAGGTTTCACTAGTGGCTTCTCTCAAGAGCATAAGTATTCTATGGTGGGTGAACAAATTACTGTTGAGCAATTGACATAATTGAGCATAGTTATGAGGTTATCCAGGCAATGATCATGTATATAGGCATCACGTCCGTGACAAGTAGACCGAAACGATTCTGCATCTACTACTATTACTCCACTCATCGACCGCTATCCAGCATGCATCTAGAGTATTAAGTTAAAAACAGAGTAACGCCTTAACCAAGATGACATGATGTAGAGGAATAAATTCATGCAATATGATAAATACCCCATCTTGTTATCCTCGATGGCAACAATACAATACGTGCCTTGCAACAGTTTCTGTCACTGGGTAACGTCACCGCAAGATTGAACCCAAAGCTAAGCACTTCTCCCATTGCAAGAACTACCAATCTAGTTGGCCAAACCAAACGGATAATTCGAAGAGACTTGCAAAGATAACTCAATCATACATAAAAGAATTCAGAGAAGAATCAAATATTTTCCATAGATAAGAACCCACAATTCATCGATCTCAACAAACACACCGCAAAAAGAAGATTACATCAAATAGATCTCCACGAGAGAGGGGGAGAACATTGTATTGAGATCCAAAAAGAGAGAAGAAGCCATCTAGCTACTAACTATGGACCCGAAGGTCTGAAGTAAACTACTCACACTTCATCGGAGGGGCTATGGTGATGATGTAGAAGCCCTCCGTGGTAGATGCCCCCTCCGGCGGAGCTCCGGAACAGGCCCCAAGATGGGATCTCGCGGATACAGAAAGTTGCGGTGGTGGAATTAGGTTTTTGGCTCCGTCCCCAATCTGTTGGGGGTACATAGGTATATATAGGAGGAAGGAGTACGTCGCTGGAGCGTCAGGGGGCCCACGAGGCAGGGGGCGCGCCTAGGGGGGAGGGTGCGCCCCCCACCCTCGTGACCGCCTCTGGCACTTCTTGGAGTAGGGTCCAAGTCTCCTGGATCACGTTCGGTGAGAAGATCACGTTTCCGAAGGTTTCATTCCGTTTGGACTCCGTTTGATATTCCATTTCTTCGAAACACTGAAATAGGCAAAAAAAAGCAATTCTGGGTTGGGCCTCCGGTTAATAGGTTAGTCCCAAAAATAATATAAAAGTGGAAAATAAAGCCCATTATAGTCCAAAACAATAAATAAAGTAGCATGGAGCAATCAAAAATTATAGATACGTTGGAGACGTATCAATTATTATCTGATATCCTCTGATGGCCAATGCAGTTATGATCATGACCAAAACACTGCCATAATATGGGCATCCTTTTAGGACAGAATTGGCACTCAGGCTGACAGTAATAGGGATTTTGATATATCTCATTTGAGAATGGATAATATCACATCAGATCTTGACAGACCCTTTTCAACTGAGGAAATTGATGAGGTTATTAAGCACATGCCCAATGACAAGTCTCCTGATCCTGATGGTTTTAATGGAATATTTATGAAAAAATGTTGGGACATCATCAAGAATAGTTTCTACAAATTCATCAATGATTTTCATCAAGAATATGTCTCTTTGCTGCCTATCAATATTGCTTACATTGCACTTATTCCTAAAAAGGACAACCCTAAAACTCCCAATGACTTTAGGCCCATATCCCTGGTGAGTATGCCTATCAAAATTGTCACAAAATTACTGGCAAACAGAGCTCAGCCGGTCATATTAGCAAGGGTCAGCAAAAACCAGTATGGATTTATTAAAACCAGGAACATTCAAGATTGTCTATCTTGGAGTTTTGAATATATACATATGTGTCACAAATCAAAAAAAGAGATCATCATCTTCAAGATTGATTTTGTGAAAGAATTTGACAAAGTAAACTACAATGCTATCATTTTCATGATGAGGCATTTTGGATTTAGTGACAAATGGATCAGGTGGGTGAACATTATTTTATCCACTGCTTCCACTTCTGTTATTCTTAATGGTGTTCCTGGGAAAAACATCCATTGCAAATGTGGTGTCAGGCAAGGAGATCCATTTTCCCCACTGTTATATGTGCTGGTTGGTGAATTGTTGCAAATATTAGTTAATGAAGCTTGGAGAAATGGCACTCTTAATTTACCTATTGATACCAACAACACTGAAAGTTACCCCATCATCCAGTATGCTGATGATACTCTTATCATTCTGCCTGCTCAGGAGGAGCAAATTGGTAATTTCACTGAGATCCTAAACAACTTCTCTAGGTTTACTGGGCTCATTGTTAATTATAGCAAATCATCTCTTGTGCCTATCAACACCTCTGATAACAGAGCTCAAAAATTAGCTGACATTCTTAGATGCAAGAAGGAATCCATGCCTTTCACTTACCTAGGGGTGCCTATGGGTACTACAAGACCAAAAGTTGTTGATCTCATGCCAATGGTATGTAAGTTGGACCACAGATTATCTGGCATTGCAAACTTGATGACTTACTCAGGTAGACTCACACATCTTAAAGCCATTCTTTTGGCTTTGCCCATTGTCTGTGTCAAAACCGGCGGATCTCGGGTAGGGGGTCCCGAACTGTGCGTCTAGGCGGATGGTAACAGGAGACAAGGGACAAGATGTTTTTATCCAGGTTCGGGCCCTCTCGATGGAGGTAAAACCCTACTCCTGCTTGATTAATATTGATGATATGGGTAGTACAAGAGTAGATCTACCGCGAGATTAGAGAGGCTAAACCCTAGAAGCTAGCCTATGGTATGATTGTTGTTCGTCCTACGGACTAAAACTCTCCGGTTTATATAGACAACGGAGAGGGCTAGGGTTACACAGAGTCGGTTACAATGGGAGGAGATCTTCATATCAAATCGCCAAGCTTGCCTTCCACGCCAAGGAAAGTCCTATCCGGACACGGGACGGAGTCTTCAATCTTGTATCTTCATAGTCCGGGAGTCCGGCCAAAGGTCTTAGTCCGGCCATCCAGACACCCCCTAATCCAGGACTCCCTCGGTAGCCCCTGAACCAGGCTTCAATGACGACGAGTCCGGCGCGCAAGTTGTCTTCGGCATTGCAAGGCGGATTCCTCCTCCGAATACTTCATAGAAGATGTTGAACACCAGGATACTGTCCGACTCTGCAAAATAAGTTCCACATTCCACCATGGAGAGAATAATATTTGCACCAATCAGATCTGCTGACGTATTCCGTAGCGTGACGTCGCGACTGTTGGGGAACGTAGCAGAAATTCAAAAAATTTCCTACGTAACACCAAGATCTATCTATGGAGAGACCAGCAACGAGTAGAAAGGAGAGTGCATCTACATACCCTTGTAGATCGCTAAGCGGAAGCGTTCAAGTGAACGGGGTTGATGGAGTCGTACTCGTCGTGATTCAGATCACCGATGATCCTAGTGCCGAACGGACAGCACCTCCGCGTTCAACACACGTACAGCTCGACGATGTCTCCCACGCCTTGATCCAGCAAGGAGAGAGGGAGAGGTTGAGGAAGACTCCATCCAGCAGCAGCACAACGGCGTGGTGGTGATGGAGGAGCGTGGCAATCCTGCAGGGCTTCGCCAAGCACCTACGGGAGAGGAGGAGGTGTCACGGGAGGGAGGGAGGCGCCAAGGGCTCAGGTATGGATGCCCTCCCTCCCCTCCACTATATATAGGGGCAGGGGAGAGGGGGGAGGTGCAGCCTTGCCCCCTCCTCCAAGGAAGGGGTGCGGCTAAGGAGGGGGGAGGAGTCCATCCTCCCCAAGGCACCTCGGAGGTGCCTTCCCCCTTTAGGACTCTCCCCTTTTTCCTTTATCTTGGTGCATGGGCCTCTAGGGGCTGGTGCCCTTGGCCCATGTAGGCCAAGGCGCACCCCCTACAGCCCATGTGGCCCCCCGGGACAGGTGGCCCCACCCGGTGGGCCCCCGGGACCCTTCCGGTGGTCCCGGTACAATACCGATGACCCCGAAACTTGTCCCGATGGCCGAAACAGGACTTCCTATATATAAATCTTTACCTCCGGACCATTCCGGAACTCCTCGTGACGTCCGGGATCTCATCCGGGACTCCGAACAACATTCGGTAACCACATACAAGCTTCCTTTATAACCCTAGCGTCATCGAACCTTAAGTGTGTAGACCCTACGGGTTCGGGAGACATGTAGTCATGACCGAGATGTTCTCCGGTCAATAACCAACAGCGGGATCTGGATACCCATGTTGGCTCCCACATGTTCCACGATGATCTCATCGGATGAACCACGATGTCAAGGACTCAATCAATCCCGTATACAATTCCCTTTGTCTAGCGGTATGGTACTTGCCCGAGATTCGATCGTCGGTATACCGATACCTTGTTCAATCTCGTTACCGGCAAGTCTCTTTACTCGTTCCGTAACACATCATCCCATGATCAACCCCTTGGTCACATTTGTGCACATTATGATGATGTCCTACCGAGTGGGCCCAGAGATACCTCTCCGTTTACACGGAGTGACAAAATCCCAATCTCGATTCGTGCCAACCCAACAGACACTTTCAGAGATACCCGTAGTGTACCTTTATAGCCACCCAGTTACGTTGTGACGTTTGGCACACCCAAAGCACTCCTACGGTATCCGGGAGTTGCACAATCTCATGGTCTAAGGAAATGATACTTGACATTAGAAAAGCTTTAGCATACGAACTACATGATCTTGTGCTAGGCTTAGGATTGGGTCTTGTCCATCACATCATTCTCCTAATGATGTGATCCCGTTATCAACGACATCCAATGTCCATGGTCAGGAAACCGTAACCATCTATTGATTAACGAGCTAGTCAACTAGAGGCTTACTAGGGACATGGTGTTGTCTATGTATCCACACATGTATCTGAGTTTCCTATCAATACAATTCTAGCATGGATAATAAATGATTATCATGAACAAGGAAATATAATAATAATCAATTTATTATTGCCTCTAGGGCATATTTCCAACAGTCTCCCACTTGCACTAGAGTCAATAATCTAGTTCACATCGATATGTGATTAACACTCAAGGTCACATCCCCATGTGACTAACACCCAAAGAGTTTACTAGAGTCAATAATCTAGTTCACATTTACCATGTGATTAATACTCGATGAGTTCTGGGTTTGATCATGTTATGCTTGTGAGAGAGGTTATAGTCAACGGGTCTGAAGCTTTCAGATCCGTGTGTGCTTTACAAATCTCTATGTCATCTCCTAGATGCAGCTACCACGTTCTATTTGGAGCTATTCCAAATAACTGTTCTACTTGGAGCTATTCTAAATTGTTGCTCCATTATACGTATCCGGTATCTCTACTTAGAGCTATTCGGATAGGTGTTAAGCTTGCATCGACGTAACCCTTTACGTCGAACTCTTTTACCACCTCCATAATTGAGAAAATTCCTTAGTCCACTAGTTACTAAGGATAACTTTGACCGCTGTCCTGTGATCCATTCTTGGATCACTCTTGTACCCCTTGACTGACTCATGGTAAAGCACACTTCAGGTGCGGTACACAGCATAGCATACTGTAGAGCCTATGTCTTAAGCATAGGGGACGACCTTCGTTCCTTTCTCTCTATTCTGCCATGGTCGAGCTTTAAGTCTTAATTTCATACCTTACAACTCAGGCAAGAACTCCTTCTTTGACTGATCCATCTTGAACACCTTCAAGATCACGTCAAGGTATGTGCTCATTTGAAAGTACCATTAAGCGTTTTGATCTATCCTTATAGATCTTGATGCTCAATGTTCAAGTAGCTTAATCCAGGTTTTCCATTGAAAACACTTTCCAAATAACCCTATATGCTTTCCAGAAATTCTACATCATTTCTGATCAACATGTATTCATCAGAAATTCTATAGTGCTCCCACTCACTTCTTTGGAAATGCAAGTTTCTCATAAACTTTGTATACACCCAAAATCTTTGATCATCATCAAAGCATACATTCCAACTCCGAGATGCTCACTCCAGTCCTCAGAAGGATTGCTGGAGCTTTTGCATACTTATTAGCATATTTCAGGATAGACAAAACCTTCCGGTTGTATCACACACAACCTTTCCTCAAGAATCGTCGAGGAAACAATGTTTTTGACATCCTATCTGCAAGATTTCATAAATAATGCAGTAATTGCTAATATAATTCCAACAGACTCTTAGCATCGCTACGAGTGAGAAAGTCTCATCGTAGTCAACTCCTTGAACTTGTCGAAAAACATCTTAACGACAAGTCGAGCTTTCTCAATGATGACACTTACCATCATTGTCTGTCTTCCTTTCAAAATCCATATGCACTCAACAGCCTTACGACCATCGAGTTGTTCTGCCAAAGTCTACACTTTGTTTTCATACATGGATCCTATCTCGGATTTTATGGTTTCTAACCATTTGTCGGAATTTGGGCCCACCATCGCTTCTCCATAGCTCGTAGGTTCAATGTTGTCTAGCAACATGACCTTCAAGACAGGATTACTGTACCACTCTGAAGTAGTACGTATCCTTGTCACCCTACGAGGTTCGGTAGTGACTTGATCCGAAACTTCATGATCACTATCATAAGCTTCCACTTCAATTGGTGTAGGTGCCACAGGAACAACTTCCTGTGCCCTGCTACACTTGTTGAAGTGACGGTTCAATAACCTCATCAAGTCTCCACCATCCTCCCACTCAATTCTTTCGAGAGAAACTTTTCCTCGAGAAAGGACCCGATTCTAGAAACAATCCCTTATTGCTTTCGAATCTGAGACAGGAGGTATACCCAACTGTTTTGGTGTCCTATGAAGATGCATTTATCCGCTTTGGGTTCGAGCTTATCAGCCTGAAACTTTTTCACATAAGCGTCGCAGCCCCAAACTTTTAAGAAACGACAACTTAGGTTTCTCTAAACCATAATTCATACGGTGTCATCTCAACGGAATTATGTGGTGCCCTATTTAAAGTGAATGTGGTTGTCTCTAATGCCTAACCCATGAACGATAGTGGTAACTCGATAAGAGACATCATGGTATGCACCATATCCAATAGGGTGCAACTATGACGTTTGGACACACCACCACACTATGGTGTTCCAGGCTGTATCAGTTGTGAAATAATTTCCACAATGTCTTAATTCTGTGCCAAACTCGTGACTCAGATATTCATCTCTATGATCATATCATAGATCTTTTATCCTCTTGTCACGACGATCTTTCAACTTCACACTGAAATTACTTGAACCTTTCAATAATTCAGACTCGTGATTCATCAAGTAAATATACTCAACATCTACTCGAATCATCTGTGAAGTAAGAACATAACGATATTCACTGCATGCCTCAGCACTCATTGGACTGCACACATCAAAATGTGTTACTTCCAACAAGTTGCTATCTTGTTCCATCTTACTGAAAACGAGGCTTTTCAGTCATCTTGCCCATGTGGTATGATTTGCATGTCCCAAGTGATTCAAAATCAAGTGAGTCAAAACGGTCCATTTGCATGGAGTTTCTTCATGCATATACACCAATAGACATGGTTCGCATGTCTCAAACTTTTCAAAAACGAGTGAGTCCAAAGATCCATCAACATGGAGCTTCTTCATGCGTTTTATACCGATATGACTTACGTGGTAGTGCCACAAGTAGGTGGTACTATCATTACTATCTTTTGGCATGAACATGTGTATCACTACGATCGAGATTTAATAAACCATTCATTTTAGGTGTAAGACCATTGAAGGTATTATTCAAATAAACAGAGTAACCATTATTCTCCTTAAATGAATAATCGTATTGCGATAGACGTAATCTAATCATGTCTATGCTCAACGCAAACACCAAATAACAATTATTTAGGTTTAACACCAATCTCTTTGGTAGAGGGAGCGTGCGATGCTTGATCATATCAAGCTTGAAAAAACTTCCAACACATATCGTCAGCTCACCTTTAGCTAGTCTCCGTTTATTCCGTAGCCTTTTGTTTCGAGTTACTAACACTTAGCAACTGAACCGGTATCTAATACCCTGGTGCTACTAGGAGTACTAGCAAAGTACACATTAACACAATGTATATCCAATATACTTCTATCGACCTTGCCAGCCTTCTCATCTACCAAGTATCTAGGGTAATTCAGCTCCAGTGGTTGTTCCCCTTATTACAGAAGCACTTAGTCTCAGGTTTGGGTTTTACCTTGGGTTTCTTCACTAGAGCAGCAGCTGATTTGCCGTTTCATGAAGTATCCCTTCTTGCCCTTGCCCTTCTTGAAACTAGTGGTTTCACCAACCATCAACAATTGATGCTCCTTCTTGATTTCTACTTTCGCGGTGTCAAACATCGCGAATACCTCAAGGATCATCATATCTATCCCTGATATGTTATAGTTCATCACGAAGCTCTAACAGCTTGGTGGCAATGACTTTGGAGAACCATCACTGTCTTATCTGGAAGATCAACTCCCACTTGATTCAAATGATTGTTGTACTCAGACAATCTGAGCACAAGCTCAACAATTGAGCTTTTCTCCTTAGTTTGCAGGTTAAGAAAATCGTCGGTAGGTCTCTTACCTCTTGACGTGGGCACGAGCCTGAAATCCCAATTTCAGCCCTCGAAACATCTCATATGTTCCGCGACATTTTGAAAAACGTCTTTGGTGCCTCAACTCTAAACCGTTTCACTGAACTATCACGTAGTTATCAAAACGTGTACAAACGACGTTTGGGGTTCAGCACACTGAGCGGTGCATTAAGGACATAGGCCTTCTATGAAGCAATGAGGACAATCCTCAGTTTACGGACCTAGTCCGCATAATTGCTACTATTAACTTTCAACTAATTTTTCTCTAGGAACATATCTAAACAGTAGAACTATAGCGTGAGCTACGACATAATTTGCAAAAACCTTTTGACTATGTTCAGGATAATTAAGTTCATCTTATGAACTCCCACTCAGATAGACATCCCTCTGGTCATCTAAGTGATTACATGATCCGAGTCAAACTAGGCCGTGTCCGATCATCACGTGAGACGGACTAGTCATCATCGGTGAACATCTTCATGTTGATCGTATCTTCTATACAACTCATGTTCGACCTTTCGGTCTCCGTGTTCCGAGGCCATGTCTGTACATGCTAGGCTCGTCAAGTTAACCCTAAGTGTTTTGCATGTGTTCCGAGGCCATGTCTGTACATGCTAGGCTCGTCAACACCCGTTGTATTTGAACGTCTGAATAAAACACCCGATCATCACGTGATGTTTTGAAACAGCGAACTGTCGCAACGGTGCACAGTTAGGGGAGAACACTTCTTGAAATTGTTGTAAGGGATCATCTTATTTACTACCGTCTTTCTAAGCAAATAAGATGTATAAACATGATAAACATCACATGCAATCAAATAGTGACATGATATGGCCATTATCACTTTGCTCCTTTTGATCTCCATCTTCGGGGCTCCATGATCATCATTGTCACCGGCATGACACCATAATCTCCATCATCATGATCTCCATCATCGTGTCTTCATGAAGTTGCCTCGCCAACTATTACTTCAACTACTATGGCTAACGGTTAGCAATAAAGTAAAGTAATTACATGACGTTTAAGTTGACACGCAGGTCACAAATAAATAAAGACAACTCCTATGGCTCCTGCCGGTTGTCATACTCATCGACATGCAAGTCGTGATTCCTATTACAAGAACATGATCAATCTCATACATCACATATATCATTCATCACATCCTTTGGCCATATCACATCACATAGCATACCCTGCAAAAACAAGTTAGACGTCCTCTAATTGTTGTTTGCATGTTTTACGTGGCTGCTATGGGTTTCTAGCAAGAACGTTTCTTACCTACGGATGAACCACAACGTGATATGCCAATTGCTATTTACCCTTCATAAGGACCCTTTTCATCGAATCCGATCCGACTAAAGTGGGAGAGACAGACACCCGCTAGCCACCTTATGCAACTAGTGCATGTTTGTCGGTGGAACCGGTCTCACGTAAGCGTACGTGTAAGGTTGGTCCGGGCCGCTTCATCCCACGATGCCGCCGACTCAAGATAAGACTAGTAACGGCAAGCATATTGAACAATATCGACGCCCACAACTACTTTGTGTTCTACTCGTGCAAAGAATCTACGCAATAGACCTAGCTCATGATGCCACTGTTGGGGAACGTAGCAGAAATTCAAAAAATTTCCTACGTAACACCAAGATCTATCTATGGAGAGACCAGCAACGAGTAGAAAGGAGAGTGCATCTACATACCCTTGTAGATCGCTAAGCGGAAGCGTTCAAGTGAACGGGGTTGATGGAGTCGTACTCGTCGTGATTCAGATCACCGATGATCCTAGTGCCGAACGGACAGCACCTCCGCGTTCAACACACGTACAGCTCGACAATGTCTCCCACGCCTTGATCCAGCAAGGAGAGAGGGAGAGGTTGAGGAAGACTCCATCCAGCAGCAGCACAACGGCGTGGTGGTGATGGAGGAGCGTGGCAATCCTGCAGGGCTTCGCCAAGCACCTACGGGAGAGGAGGAGGTGTCACGGGAGGGAGGGAGGCGCCAAGGGCTCAGGTATGGATGCCCTCCCTCCCCTCCACTATATATAGGGGCAGGGGAGAGGGGGGAGGCGCAGCCTTGCCCCCTCCTCCAAGGAAGTGGTGCGGCTAAGGAGGGGGGAGGAGTCCATCCTCCCCAAGGCACCTCGGAGGTGCCTTCCCCCTTTAGGACTCTCCCCTTTTTCCTTTATCTTGGCGCATGGGCCTCTAGGGGCTGGTGCCCTTGGCCCATGTAGGCCAAGGCGCACCCCCTACAGCCCATGTGGCCCCCCGGGACAGGTGGCCCCACCCGGTGGGCCCCCGGGACCCTTCCGATGGTCCCGGTACAATACCGATGACCCCTAAACTTGTCCCGATGGCCGAAACAGGACTTCCTATATATAAATCTTTGCCTCCGGACCATTCCAGAACTCCTCGTGACGTCCGGGATCTCATCCGGGACTCCGAACAACATTCGGTAACCACATACAAGCTTCCTTTATAACCCTAGCGTCATCGAACCTTAAGTGTGTAGACCCTACGGGTTCGGGAGACATGTAGTCATGACCGAGATGTTCTCCGGTCAATAACCAACAGCGGGATCTGGATACCCATGTTGGCTCCCACATGTTCCACGATGATCTCATCGGATGAACCACGATGTCAAGGACTCAATCAATCCCGTATACAATTCCCTTTGTCTAGCGGTATGGTACTTGCCCGAGATTCGATCGTCGGTATACCGATACCTTGTTCAATCTCGTTACCGGCAAGTCTCTTTACTCGTTCCGTAACACATCATCCCGTGATCAACCCCTTGGTCACATTTGTGCACATTATGATGATGTCCTACCGAGTGGGCCCAGAGATACCTCTCCGTTTACACGGAGTGACAAAATCCCAATCTCGATTCGTGCCAACCCAACAGACACTTTCAGAGATACCCGTAGTGTACCTTTATAGCCACCCAGTTACGTTGTGACGTTTGGCACACCCAAAGCACTCCTACGGTATCCGGGAGTTGCACAATCTCATGGTCTAAGGAAATGATACTTGACATTAGAAAAGCTTTAGCATACGAACTACATGATCTTGTGCTAGGCTTAGGATTGGGTCTTGTCCATCACATCATTCTCCTAATGATGTGATCCCGTTATCAACGACATCCAATGTCCATGGTCAGGAAACCGTAACCATCTATTGATTAACGAGCTAGTCAACTAGAGGCTTACTAGGGACATGGTGTTGTCTATGTATCCACACATGTATCTGAGTTTCCTATCAATACAATTCTAGCATGGATAATAAACGATTATCATGAACAAGGAAATATAATAATAATCAATTTATTATTGCCTCTAGGGCATATTTCCAACAGCGACCAGGCCTTTATTCGAATCGCTTTACTGTTCCACCTCAGCGCGTTTAGCGAGGCGGTTTCCTTGGCACGTCTTGTCAAAGCAGAGATCATGTCCCCTTATTCCGGGATTCTCATCAATACGAACGTGGGTAACCCAACCGCGCCTTTGGTATGACTCCCTAATTGAAAGCGAGTCCCAAACGGTTACCGGGAGGGCTCTTGGTACTCAACTCCTTTATAAAGAGACCAAGGCTTGACCCCTTTCTTTTCAATCCAATCGAATCTGCCCCTTGCTTCGAGTTCCAACACCCAAAGCACTAGTTTTAGGCGCTTCGGACCTTCGACGATGTCCGGCTCCGACCTTCAAGGCCGGTGGATGCCTTCCTCCGTTACAGAAGAAGATGTGCGAAAGCTGAGAGATGTCAGGTATCTAACTGGCGAAATCTCGCACAGGCTGCCCGCCCCAGGGCAGGCCATTCCCGCTCCCCAGCCCAGTGAGAGTGTGGTGTTCGCATCTCACTTCCTTCGGGGGCTAGGCTTCCCGATTGATCCCTTCGTGAGGGGGCTTATGTTTTATTACGGGATGGAGTTCCACGACTTAGCTCCGGAGTCCATCCTCCAAATCTCATCATTCATCGTTGTGTGTGAGGCCTTCCTCCATATCACTCCTCACTTCGTATTGTGGATAAAAACCTTCAAGGTAGAATCGAAGATGATCGAGGGGCAGCATGCTGAGTGCGGAGGAGCTATAATAAGCAAGATGGACGACGCTCCATGGCCCGAAGGCTCTTTTCAAGAGGAGTTCGGCTTATGGCAACAGGACTGGTTTTACATCACGGCCCCCAGGGGCACCACATGGGTGGCGCCGCCTACTTTTTGCTCGGGCCCCCCATCACGGCTAGCGTCATGGGTTAATGAAGGACTTGTCTGGGGGCCGCCCAAAGACGTGCCCTTGCTGCAGGACTGTATTCGAGATCTTCTAGAAAGAGATATCAATTTGACCGTAGTGGCGCAAGTCATGCTGATTCGCCGCACACTGCCCTACAAACGCCGAACTCTCCGCCTGTGGGAGTTTAATCCAGAGGGACCGCGAGTCCTCCAACATTTCATGGGTTCAACACTTGTGGAGATGTACAAATTGTTCTTCGGATCACAAGCAAGGTGTCTGGATTTGTCCGAGGATGCAGGTCTGAGCTGCAATTGCCCGGATGCTAAGGTAAGTAGCCCCGTACTTGGACACACCATCTGTATTTTCATCACAAAATTACCCTAATAGAGTTGTCCTTTGAACAGGAGTGGATGGGGAAGGCAAAGCTTATCAGGTGTCCAGCCCCCCTGCCCGAGACTGCGCCAAATCCCATGCTAACCAGGATGCTGGAGGTCGCGCTTTTGGCGGAAGGCGAAGGGGGTACCAAGGAGCTACCGCCTCCGCGAAGGAGGCTGTTAGGAAAGGAAGAATCGAAAATTCCCCCGACCAGGGAAAGAAAAGGACTGCCTCTGAAGACCCGGAGGTGATGGCCTCAAAACGGGGGAAGAAATCTTCGCCAGAGGGTTCGGCGCCGGAGAACGCCCGGCCGAATCGCCCCCTAAGGGGACCCGCTATCCCCCGAGACGTAGGTGAAGGGAGAGGTTCCATAATGAATGACACTCCTATTTTATTTCCGAGGAAAATAACCGAAACATTACCTTGCAGTTCGGATCTCAACCCTTCTTGGCAGAGCTCATCTTCAGGGGATCTTCGTCCGGAGATGATAGAGAGCGAAACGCATCCCCTTGTTGCACCGTCTCACGAGGCAGGCGACCCTGAGGTGTCGTCTCGGAGGGTTTTTCCAAGTCCGGACCCTGGAAAAGGTCGTCAGGCTAGTCTGGCACCCTCTGGTGCATAGTCGGAGAGGTGAGGGATCTGCTTGGGAGGGCGTCTATCTCAGAAGAACATCGTATGTTGATGAATACGGTGATTGGAAGGATTTCATCCGCGGAAAGAGGATTGTACGAGGCTGCCAGGAGTTTACTAACAGGCTTTGAGGTACGTAAAAAGGTGTACCTTTTGGTAGAGCCGCATATTTAAATGCACCCTGTATAAATAGTAGCCCCTAAGACTCTGTGTGTCGTCAAGAGTGACGGCGCACAGAGGATCGTAACCCCAGGTATAATGTGTCGCCTTTTCTATGAAGGTGGCGAAATGTTCAGTGGCTAGCCGGACTGATGAATCTGCCGAGCTAAAGCGGCAACTTGACATAGCAGATGCTGACATCGCGCTTGTAAATAAGCGGCTAGACGAGGCTCAAGGTATGTTCCAGAGACACCTGGTAATAGGAGCTCGATGCTCGGGCCTTATATATGTGTGTGCTTAATGTAGATGGTGCTGCTGCTGTGGAGAACCTTCGGGCGGAACTTGCCCGAGCCAAGGAGCAAGCAAGGAGAAGTGATGCGGCTGCCGTTAAAGCGGCTGAAGAGCTAAAAGCCGAACAGGCTGCTCACTGCCAGAGCAAGAAGGTAATAGCCGAGATGACCATAAAATTGATGGATGCTACCGACCGTTGTAAATATCTTGAACAAGAAGGTAGGGCGGCTCGAAAGGACCTTGAAAAGATCACTACCGAAGCCAAGGATACTCACTCTGCAATGAGAGCTATGAAGGAGGAGCTGCGTCAGGCCGGAGATATCACGGCTGGAAAGCCTTATGCTGCGGATCAAGTCCGGAGACCCCAAGTATGCTCCGTTAGACCGGCAGTGGAGTGCGGAAAACACTTATCTGGATTTGGCAGCTAGTGCGGCGGACGCGACCGAACACTTCCACGGCCGAGGTGACCATGGATTGGAAGAGCTTTTTTGGTCGCAGTTCCACAATCCAGAACGCCCACTTTCAGTATCTGACCGTTTGGCCGCCTGGGCGGAGCTGAACAGGTTATCCGGACTCGCATGAGGTATGTTGCGAGTCGTCTGTGGCCAGAGAAGCCAGAGCCGAAGAGTTATTTTGGCTTGGTGCAGCAATTCCTTGGTTCGGTGCCGCATGCTGACGCAATGAAGAGGTCGGCGTGCATAGAGGGCGCACAGATGGCGCTTGCCCGTGTCAAAACATACTGGGCAGATATGAAGGCCAGTGTTGTTGCATCCCGGGATTCGGATGAAAGCCGAGTACCTGCCAAGCACTACTTTGAGGAAGTTCTTCATGGCGCTCGTTTAATAGAGTCGCAGTGCTCGAAGGATGTTGTGTTCGAATAGTGTGCACTATTGTAAAACAAATATTTTGATGGAATATAAAGGCTTTTTGTACTTGTGCTTGCAAGAATTATGTGCCTCCTGTGCGGCCGTTTAATGTATATATGTATATATAACCTGAAAGGTGGCAGTCGTTGGCTTTAGCCCCCACGCATGGAATGCGGGGGTGTTCGCAAAAAGGTGCTTTTTCACACTTAATCCAACATCTTGGTCCTATAAAGGAGGTGGTGGCACAGTGAACTAGGCAACCGGACTATAACACTTTATCACTTTCACTTAGCCATAGGAGTTTGACAGTGGGGCTACTGAATAGCCCCTAGGGGCACTGCGCTCACCCGAATTCGGGGCGCAAGTGTGCCTGACCGGGAAGCGGCCCTTCGTTAATGCGGAGGAATCCTAAAGATTTCGAAAGTCATCGAGTGGTTGAACAGTCTCTCGCTATATCATGACAGTCAGTTTTCGGCTTTCTCTACTGAGGTGCTCACCAGGCCGAACCGGGGCACAATCGCCGTAGTTCTCCTGGTGTCGCATTAGCCGATATAACAGAATGTAAGGCAGCAAAACACAGGAGCCGGGCAAACCCAACATTTGACCAAAGACATGATTCGGAGCTGATGCATATAGGGCCAAACTCGCGATGCCGAACACTCCCTAAGGTATTCGGTCTTTATGAAGATGGGCCGGAATAGAACCCTTGGTAAAAAAGCCCCTGGTGTCCAGGTATGCGCAAAAATTCTGGCGTGGCCACATGCCAAGACGCCAGCCTCCTCCTCGGTTATAGCAAAAACCGGGGGAAGTTGTCAACAAGAGACAGTAAAAAAGGTTTACGCAGGGTCTTAATCTGAAAAGAATCCTTGAAACGGGTCCCTACTGCACGTCTGCGCCTGTGTCTCCGTTGTGCCGTATCCTGGACGGGCGTAGCACGATGTTCGTCTGTGAAAGAGAGGAACTTAGTAAAAAATAAGCGTGCGAGAAATCTATATTAAGATAAACAAAACATAGTTGGAGCAAGAATTGAGCCGTATTATCTCCTGGTGTGAACACGTTGAGCCCCTTGTACAGGGTTATGCGGCTATTAAGCATATGTACGTTTACGCCGGACTCGTCGAGCCGTGTCCGGCATCGTAGGGCTGGATTAGTGGGCGGCTGTCTAGGCGGCCGCACCTTTGCCCGTACTTTAGGGGTCAATTTATATTCCCCTGTAATGAAATGATGCCCCGTGGGCCGGGCATTTTAATTGTAAGGGATGCATAATGCGGTATTGCGTTAAAGCGGGCGAAAGCTTCACGTCCCAGTAGCGCTTGATAGCGACTTACAAATGGGGCGATGTGGAATGTTAGCTTTTCGCTTCGGAAGTTATCGGGTGAGCCGAACGTGACTTCTAACGAAAGGGAACCCATACTCTGGGTATCTGGACCCGGTGTGACTCCTTGAAAGGAAGTGTTGCCAGGGCGGATTATAGCTGGGTTTACCCCTAGTTTGCGGATTGTGTCCTGATATAATAGGTTCAAGTCACTGCCGCCGTCCATAAGGACTTTTGTAAATTGGAGTCCATTAATAGTCGGATTTATGACCAAGGCAGTTCAGCCTGCATTCCGGGCTCCTTTGGAGTAATCCTGATGATCAAAGGTGATTGGTTGTAACAACCAATGGCAGTGCCCCTCTGGGGCTGGCCGTGCGGCGCGTGTATTCGTAAGCGCCGTTCTGTTTTTCCCTTTTGTTATCTGAAGTGAATTTACTGTCTTGAATTCTTGTGGGAACTTCTTTTGTTCTCCGGTGTTCTGCTTGTGGGGTGCGTCGTCATCCTTGCTTGGTGTGGCGAGCCCCTTGTGTTCGGCGTTGAGTTTGCCGGACTGCTTGAAGACCCAACAATCTCTGTGGGTATGGTTTGTAGGTCTCCCAGGAGTGCTGTGGATTTGACATATTTTGTCCAAGATTTTGTTGAGGTTGGATAGCTCGTCCCTGTCATCTTTGGGGGGGCGGCTTTTTCTAGTTTTGCCGAGAGCTTTTGAATCCAGCGTTTACTGCCGTGCTCATCGGGCTGTTGTCCTTTATCCGACGCGGTTCTTTTTTATGGCGTGGTTTCCCGTTCCCATCTCTGGGTTCGGATGTATTCGGGTCGCTGGTGCTGCTTCTTGCCAACCAGCTATCCTCTCCTGCACAAAAGCGGGTCATGAGGCTTGTTAATGTGGCCATTGTTCTTGGCTTTTCTTGGCCGAGGTGTCTGGCGAGCCATTCGTCTCAGACGCTATGTTTGAAAGCTTCTAGGGCCTCGGCGTCCGGACAGTCGACTATCTGATTCTTTTTAATAAGGAATCTGTTCCAGAGTTTCCGGGCTGACTCTCTGGGCTGCGGAGTTATATGACTCAGATCATCTGCATCCGGAGGTCGGACGTAGGTCCCTTGAAAATTTGCCCGGAAAGCATCCTCGAGCGCTTCCCAGCTTCCCATGGTGTTTTCGGGAAGGCTTTTAAGCCAATGCCGGGCTGGCCCTTTGAGCTTAAGGGGTAAGTATTTTATGGCATGGAGGTCATCTCCTCTGGCCATGTGTATGTGGAGGATATAATCCTCGATCCAGACTCCAGGGTCTGTTGTTCCGTCGTATGCTTCTATGTTCACGGGCTTGAATCCCGCTGGAAATTCATGATCCAGCACCTCATCGGTAAAACATAGAGGATGTGCGGCGCCCCTGATTTAGGTGTGCCGCGATGTTCGGATATTTTTTGCATTGCATTGCTCACTGGAGCTTGCTTTCTTGGCCCATAGATGGATCTGGGTGGGCCAGTTTTTTGATGCGAATTCTTGGACGGATCGCGCGCCGTATTGAGTGCGGCGCCCCTTGTTGTGTGAGATCGATCATGGGGTCGTCTATCCGACCTTGTGGCTTCCGTATTTTTTGACTGTGGGGGCTTTATGGCCTCTTCATCAAATTCCGTTAGTAGTTTCCACTTCGGATAGCTCTTTGTGTGATGACTGTTGCCGTACTTGTGTGCGGTATTGAGTACTTTGCCCCATCTGATCCTGAGTGCATCTTCCGCTGTTTTGAGCCTCCATTTCTGCTTTTTCAGGCTACGTGCAGTGGCAACGAGCCTTTGGTGGAGGTTCTGATGTTCCAGCAATTTGTCCGGCGTGAGGTCGTCCGGACTGTTATCTTTCCCGGGGATGGGTTGTTTGGATTGTTCGCCCTTTTTGGACGGTTGCTCGATGGCATGTTCGCCTTCTGTTGATTCACCCTGCTCTATGGTTGGGTCTTTGTCGAGGTGGGGCTTGGCTTTGCGCTTATGCCGCTGTTTTGATTGTTTTTCGAGGGAGCGATCCCTGGTTGCGCCCTTTTGATCCTCGTTGTTATTTCTGTTAGGTGTGTCCACCATGTATACATCATATGATGAGGTGGCTTTCCAGTGCCCTATAGGTGCCGGTTCTTGTTCGTCTCCTTTATCGGCGTCCATACCGTCGATATCTTTGGAGTCAAAGTCAAGCATGTCGGTTAGATCGTCGACAGTGGCTACCAAGTGGGTGGTGGGTGGGTTTCGAATTTCTTCATTGTCCGCATCCCAACCGTGCTGACCGTAATCCGGCCAGGGCTCTCTTGACAAAGAGAGAGACTTTTTTGAATTTAGGATATCGCCGAAGGGCGAGTGCTGGAAGACGTTCATGGCGGTGAACTCCATGATCGGAGCCCAATCGGGTTCGATCGGAAGAGGTGCGGAATATACAGAGTCCGGAGCGGAGTCCGGCACCTTGGAGTCACGGGCCCTGCAAAGGACTAGGCTGGTATTCGGGTCTACCACCGTAGAGATTGTGGCTCCTGGGGTGGCGTCCAACCGTCCATCCCCGACTAGCGCAGTCGGCTCCGAGCTAATGATCGGAGCGGGCACCTGAGCGGCACTATAGGCGCTGTCCGGCGGCAAAGTTAGATGATGCCCATCGGGACAGAGCTGCACGCTCGGCCATGGCTCGAATCCCTCGAAGATCAAGTCCCCGCGGATATCGGCTGTGTAGTTTAAGCTTCCAAACCTGACCTGATGGCCAGGGGCGTAGCTTTCGATCTGCTCCAGATGGCCAAACGAGTTGGCCCGAAGTGCGAAGCCGCTGAATACGAAGATCTGTCCGGGGAGAAAAGTCTCACCCTGGATCGCGTCGTGGTTGATGATCGAAGAAGCCATCGGGCCTAAAGGTGACGACACAGAGGAACTCTCAATGAAAGCACCAATGTCGGTGTCAAAACCGGCGGATCTCGGGTAGGGGGTCCCGAACTGTGCGTCTAGGCGGATGGTAACAGGAGACAAGGGACACAATGTTTTTACCCTGGTTCGGGCCCTCTCGATGGAGGTAAAACCCTACTCCTACTTGATTAATATTGATGATATGGGTAGTACAAGAGTAGATCTACCGCGAGATCAGAGAGGCTAAACCCTATAAGCTAGCCTATGGTATGATTGTTGTTCGTCCTATGGACTAAAACTCTCCGGTTTATATAGACACCAGAGAGGGCTAGGGTTACACAGAGTCGGTTACAATGGGAGGAGATCTTCATATCGAATCGCCAAGCTTGCCTTCCACGCCAAGGAAAGTCCCATCCGGACACGGGACGGAGTCTTCAATCTTGTATCTTCATAGTCCGGGTGTCCGGCCAAAGGACTTAGTCCGGCCATCCGGACACCCCCTAATCCAGGACTCCCTCACCCATATTTGCAATGTGTTGTATCAGAGTGCCCTTCAGTATCCTGGATCATTTTGAGAAATCTGAGAGAAGCTTCCTAAGGGGATCAATAAACATGTGAATTGTTTGGTTAAATGAGAAAAAGTATGCCTACCCAAAAAAGCAGGTGGTTTGGGTGTTCTTGGTCTTAGAAAGCAACAGGGCTCTGCTTACCAAGTACCTATACAAATTCTTCAACAAAATTGATATTCCCTAGGTCAAATTGATATGGAACAATTACTATCATAATGGGGAGCTACCAAAATTCCCCACAAGTGTGGGATCCTTTTGGTGGAGGGACTGCTGCTCTATTCTCCAAGATTTCAAAAACATGACAAATTGCTCTGCAAGTATTGGTAACACTGTTAGCCTATGGTATGATAATTGGTGCTCTCAGCCAATAATGAGCATGATGGCTCAGCTTTTCTCATACACAAAAAATGAACACATTACTCTAGAGGCTGCCACCAACCTGGATGCCACTAATTTTTATGACATGTTTCATTTACCTATGTCTAGCATTGCTGTTCAACAGAGTACTCAACTTAGAACCATGATTAATGACAGAGGGAACCATACACTGATGGACTCATGGAAATTTCATTGGGGTGGCTCCAACTATTCTAACAAAAGGATATATCTAGAATATATTGGGAACCCTGCTGATGCCCCCAAACCTTTTCAGTGGATGTGGAAATCATGTACTCTAGCTAAGCAAAAAAATCTTTTGGCTGCTATTACAGGACAGACTAAATACTAGAGACTTGCTCACAAGAAAAAAAATTCATGTTGAATCTACCAGATGTGTGCTTTGTGATGATGAACCTAAGGAATACCTTTCTCATCTGTTCTTTCATTGTGATTTCAGCCAGAACTTCTGGATGCCCATTGGATTTCAATGGAATACTCACTATGAGCCTTTGGATTTACTCATGGAGGGCAAGAAACACAACCATGTTGTATGCTACAAGGAGTGCCTCATTGCAGGATGTTGGAGTATTTGGAAGCATAGGAACAACATCATCTTTTATCACAAACCCAAGAATATGCAGTACTGCATCAGTACATTCAAGGAGCATTTTGAGATGACTATCAAAAAAGCCAAACCTAGTTTGAAGGAAGGGATGCAGAGCTGGCTAGACTACTTGTAGATTATATTCATTTGCCTTGTTAAATCCTGTACAGTGATGTAAATTGTTCTATCATATGAATGAAAATCAGAGTTACAGTGGGGGCCTTCCCCACTGTGTTTGCTCAAAAAAGTAGTGTTGATTACATCTTGTAGTTGATTACTATATGGTTTATTTGGTGGAAGATTATATGTTCAGACCCATTATGCTATTTAATACTCCTCTGATCATGAGCATGATTATTACTTGTGAGTAGTTACTTTTGTTCTTGAGGTCACGGGAGAAATCATGTTGCAAGTAATCATGTGAATTTGATATGTGTTCAATATTTTGATAGTATGTATGTTGTGATTTCCTTAGTGGTGTCATGTGAACGCCGACTACATGGCACTTCATCATATTTGGGCCTAAGGGAATGCATTGTGGAGTATCAATTAGATGATGGGTTGCGAGAGTGACAGAAGCTTAAACCTCATTTTATGCGCTATTCCGTAAGGGACCGATTGGATCCAAAAGTTTAATGCTATGGTTAGAATTTATTCTTAATACTTTTCTCGTAGTTAAAGATGCTTGCGGGAGGGTTAATTATAAGTAGGAGGTTTGTTCAAGTAAGAACAACACCTAAGCACCAGTCCACCCACATCTCAAATTATCAAAGTAGCGAACACGAATTAAACCAACATGATGAAAGTGACTAGATGAAATTCCCGTGTACCCTCAAGAACACTTTGCTTATCATAAGAGACCGTTTTGGCCTGTCCTTTGCCTCAAAAGGATTGGGATACCTTGCTGCACTTTTGTTACTACTATCGTTACTTGCTCATTACAAATTATCTCGCTATCAAACTACTCTGCTACGTACAATTTCAGCACTTGCAAACATTACCTTACTGAAAACTACTTGTCATTTCCTTCTGCTCCTCGTTGGGTTAGACACTCTTACTTATCGAAAAGAGCTACAATTGATCCCCTATACTTGTGGGTCATCATCCACCTTTTGGGATCTCTCGTTGCAGCACCAGCAACACACACTGGTATGGCGAGGTGCTATACAAACGGGTTTTAACCCCTTCCGCGACTGCGTTCTGAACTGTCGCCTAGTGAGTGACTGCGATAGGGGGGGTCCTTCCCACACGACCCAGAAACTGTCAGGGATAGGTAGCCATGATGCATACAGTTGTCCCTATAAAATTGTTTCTGATATCTCGAATATCCCAAACGCTTCATCCTGGCTACTCGTTTATGCTTGCATTGCCATCACAGTCAGAGTTCTGTGGTTTTACCTAAAACCAGGCACATTCCAGGCACGGGATTTTTCCAGGCACATTCCAGGCATGTACCAAACTGTATCTACGTTTACGATGCCAGGCACATCACAAACAATTCATCATTGTAAACCGTGTACAATAGGGCGACAATCACACACATTTAGTTTCCCACACCGTTTGTGATATTGTCTGACATCACACACAGTTTGCAAACGACAATTGTGTGCATGGTTACACACGTTTCCACTCTGTGAACCGCGTCGGATTAAGATGTATATCGCACACGCACTACAGGAATCAGGAACTTTGCCGTCGGCCATGGCTGATGGTAAAGGCATGCATGGCGGACGGCAAAGGCCTTTGCCGTCAGCTAGCAGATGACAAACCGTCTGGCTGAAAGAACTATGGCAAATGGCACTTTGTCGTCTGTTGGCGGATGGCAAAGATGCAATGGTCTTTGTCATCCGCCAGCAGACAGCAAAGGACCTGGACGGCACACGTGGCAGCTTAGGGCCGTTAAGGGGTTGACGGCGTGCTTTGTCGTCTGCTGGCTGACAGCAAAGACCTTTGCATCTTTGCCGTCTACCAGAAGATAGCAAAGTACCCAAATATGCTAGCCTAGATGCCACCCCAGGTAGCTGCCACGTGGCACGTGATGCCATCTGCTGGCGGACGGCAAAGATGCAATAGTATTTGCCATCTGCCAGCAGACGACAAATCAACCATATAGGCCAGCCTAGTGCCCCCCAGGTTGCACAGGTAGCTGCCACGTGGCAGCTTTGCCGTCTGCCAGCTGATGGCAAAGCTCTTTGCCGTCTGCCAGCAGACGGCAAAGAGCCTGTAGAGCCCCTATTTCTCTGTTTTTTCTTAAATTCATTCAATTTCATATATATATATATATATATATATATATATATATATATATATATATAGACACACACACACACATTTGAAAATACTTTT
>NC_057807.1:271901592-272079679 GCF_018294505.1 Triticum aestivum | reverse complement strand
AGGTAGCTGCCACGTGGCAGCTTTGCCGTCTGCCAGCTGATGGCAAAGCTCTTTGCCGTCTGCCAGCAGACGGCAAAGAGCCTGTAGAGCCCCTATTTCTCTGTTTTTTCTTAAATTCATTCAATTTCATATATATATATATATATATATATATATATATATATATATATATATATAGACACACACACACACATTTGAAAATACTTTTTTCGACCGTGAATTTTTTTTTCGACCGTGCATTTGAAATACTTTCAACAAGCATAACAACACATATACATACCAAATCAAAAGTCCATATGCAACATATATAGCTAGCCAACGTATCCAACAACAAGCATACAATGGTTTCATCCATACATACATATATAGGTAGAAAGTTTTACATTGTTCATCCTACAAAATCAAAACAAAAAGGAATCACAAGGAGAAGAGTAGACTCCATCAACGCAAGCTTCCTCATCTAAAGCAAATCTGCAAATTGGGAAAGAAGAAAGTTAGAAGAAGAAGAAGAAGAAGACTAGCTAGAAGAAGAAGAAGAAGAAGAAGAAGAAGAAGAAGAAGAAGAAGAAGAAGAAGATGAAGAAGAAGAAGAAGAAGAATTTTTCTTGTCTTTCTTTTTCTCCTCTCCTCTTCTTTATCTTCTTCTTCTTCTTCTAACTAAGGTAGGTAAAAATGCCATTTTTAGCTAAGCCAGGTAAAAATGCTAAGTGTAGGTCATTTTAGAGCTAAGCTAGGTAAATAGGTCATTTGGAGCTTAGTAAGGTTATTATGTCATTTTCGAGGAAAATAAGCTAAGTCTATGTCATTTTGGAGGTAATAAAGATTATCATGCCATTTTTGACCTAAGTCCATGTACAGGTTTGTAGGAAGTACATGGCCTTTGGGTAGAAAACTTCCAAATACTGTCATCATTGCGTCGTAGCATTCTCTGCCCAAGTTGAATTGAGCCTTCAGAGCCATTATTTGTGACATGGCATCCAACTGACAAAGTTCAGTGTGCTCGTGGAGAGGACGTTTTGAAGACTCCAACATTCCATTAAAGGCCTTTGCAGATTCCTCCATCTCATCGTCCGAGTCCCGAGCATCATCAAATTCTTGCACCATGTCTTCCATCCCGGTACCATGCTCGTCGGTGCAACGACGAAGCATCTCAGCTCTGGCACGTTGGGCAGACTCGCCAAGAAATGTCCACACCATATAACCTCGCATAAAACCCCTCTTCTATAGGTGTTTGCCCATTTTATCCTCTGTCCTCTTGTGCCAATTGTTGCACCCGGCGCAGGGGCACCGGGTTGTCCGCTGGCCATTTGCAAATGCGGCTCTCAGAAACCCCTTTGTTTTTGTTAACCATTCAATGGTCATGTCTTTCTGACTAGTGTGCCCGGTGTACATCCACACACGATCACTCATATTGCCTAGCTACTGGACACATAAGAAATATATAAATCAGCATATATATATTCATCAGTTAATGGAGTTTGTCACTTTTATTACGTCCATGCAACCTCGACACTAATAGGTAAAGATAGGTCCTAATCCCACCCGAGTATGTGTAGATTGTGTTCATTTTCCCAGGCTCTGCTCCGGATCCGATGCAAAATTTCGGCAGCACCTCCCCGCTATTCTCCTGATACACGTCTCGGCAATAAGTAGAGAGGATGTGTACCCAGAGAACAACAGGGAGGCACTAACAAAATTCTGCAACAGATTCGGAGCAGAGCATATGGGAAAACGAACCCAATCTACACATACTCGGGCTGTCCATAGATAATTTTGGACAATTCAAAAGAATCACGGTTATAAATATGCAAATGCATGCATATTTATAGATGTAACCCTTTCGAACAGGAGACGCATAGTAGTCACGCATACTGATGATTGAAGACACCTATAGCTAGCAAGTTTCATCGGCACGAAGACCGAAACAGAGCAAATGAAGGGGGGAGGAGGAGATGACATTTGTGCTCACCCACGAACGCAGGGGTGGAGCTCGTCGAACACTAGACCCTCGCAGCGATGAAAAAACTGCACATTTAAATCGAAAGATGAGTAACATAGCAATATTGTTTTTTCCATCGACCTAACTAAATATTTACAACATGATGAGTAGGTTAGAGGGTTCCTCGGTGTCGATGGAACCCTAAATAGCAAGTATCATAGATACGAGATACATGTGGCGCTCGGTGTTGAACACTAGATCCACATCCCACAAGTTACGCCGGTGCCCGACATCCTCCGCGCAATAATAGTTCCGGGGGCCGATGACGGTCGAATACCTTGGCAAAATTTTCTGGCAGCCTCTGCGATGAGGATTAAAGACAAGATTTGAAACTTCAAGCAACAAAACTGACTTGAGTCGGTTTGGGTGTTTCAAGTTTCAACACTTGGCTTTTAATCGTCATCGCAGAGGTTGCAAGACAAATTCACATAGGTGTTCGACTGACATCGACCCCGAGAACTGTTGCTGTGGGATGCCGGACGCCGGCATCACTTGTGGGACGTGGATGTAGTGTTCGGCTGATGAACCACAAGTGTAGGGGATCAATTGTAGCTCTTTTTGATAAGTAAGAGTGTCGAACCCAATGAGGAGCAGAAGGAATTGACAAGTAGTTTTCAGTAAGGTAATATCTACAAGTGCTAAAATTGTAAGTAGCGGAGTAGTTTGATAGCGAGATAATTTGTAACGAGCAAGTAAGGATTGTAGTAACAAAAGTGTAGCAAGGTAGCCCAATCCTTTTGAGGCAAAGGACATTCCAAAACGGTCTCTTATGATAAGCAAAGTGTTCTTGAGGGTACACAGGAATTTCATCTAGCCACTTTCATCATGTTTGTTTAATTCATGTTTGCTACTTTGATAATTTGATATGTGGGTGGACCGGGGCTTAGGTGTTGTTCTTACTTGAACAAACCTCCTACTTATGATTAACCATCCCGCAAGCATCCATAACTACGAGAAAAGTATTAAGAATAAATTCTAACCATAGCATTAAACTTTTGGATCCAATCGGTCCCTTACGGAATAGCGCATAAACTGAGGTTTAAGCTTCTGTCACTCTCGCAACCCATCATCTAATTGCTACTCCACAATGCATTCCCTTAGCCCCAAATATGGTGAAGTGTCATGTAGTCAATATTCACATGACACCACTAAGGGAATCACAACATACATACTATCAAAATATTGAACACATATCAAGTTCACATGATTACTTGCAACATGATTTCTCCCGTGACCTGAAGAACAAAAGTAACTATGCACAAATAATAATCATGCTCATGATAAGAGGAGTATTAAATATCATAATGGATATGAACATATAATCTTCCACCAAAAAAACATATAGTAATCAACTACAAGATGTAATCAACACTACTAGTCACCCACAAGCACCAATCTATAGTTCCGGTAACAAGATTAAACACAAGAGATGAATTAGGGTTTGAGATGAGATGGTGCTGTTGAAGATATTGATGGAGATTGCCCTCCCCAAGATGGAAGAGTTGTTGGTGATGATGATGACAATGATTTCCCCCCTCCAGGAGGGAAGTTCCCCCGGCGGAAGCACTCCGCCGGAGGGCAAAAGTGCTCCTGCCCAAGTTCCGCCTCGAGACGGCGGCACTCCGTCCCGAAATTCCTCTCCTCTTTTTTCTAGGTCAAAATGACCTATATACTAGAAGATGGGCACCAGAGGTGGGCCTAGGTGAGCACAACCCACCAGGGCGCGCCTGGGCTCCCTGGCGCGCCTAGGTGGGTTGTGCCAACCTGGTGGGCCCCCTCTTGTAGTTATTTGCTCCAAGAATTCTTAAATATTCCATAAAAAATCTCCGTGAAGTTTCAACTTGTTTGGAGTTGTGCGTAATAGGTAGCCTGAAGTAGCTTTTCCAGGTCCAGATTTCCAGCTGCCGGAATTCCCCCTCTTGGTGTGTACCTTGCAAATTATGAGAGAAAAGGCATTAGAATTACTCCGAAAAGCATTATTATGGATAAAAACATTATAAATAACAGTAAGAAAACATGATGCAAAATGGACGTATCAACTCCCCCAAGCTTAGACCTCGCTTGTCCTCGAGTGAAAACCGAAATCGAAAAACATGTCCACGTGCTTTGAGAGAGAGGTGTCGATGAAAACAAAATACAGACAGAGAAGCATCATGTAGATTATTATAATAGCAACAAATTTAAACTTGAGACTTTTGTCATAAAACTTTTATCATATACTTCTCATGAATAAGTAACAGTTCATCACACAATCGAAGTATAAAGCAAAAACTCTATTAGAAACCAACAAACTATGTTCTCAGTCAACATTGCAACTATAATTCATCATATTTTCAAGAAGGGTCACGTATCGGAGCCTTTAGGCAAGTCCACATACTCAACCATCATATAGTCTTCTATGATTACTAACACTCACCGCGTACACATGAGCAAAACATTTCAAACAGACACATAGAAAGATAGGGGCTTATGGTTTCGCCTCCCAACATACTCACCTCAAGGGTGATGTCAACAATAATAACTCATGCTATCTATATTCAACTGGACATATGTGCCTAGATCTTTCCTCACCACTTGATGCTTGCCAGAGGACAAAAATAAAAAAGGAATAGAAGGAAAACTTTGACTCTTTGCATAAAAGTAAAAGATAGGCCCTTCGCAGAGGGAACCAGAGGTTGCCATGCGCTTATTTGTTTGTATGCTCAACCCCTTAGTGCAAAAGAACGTCACATTGCATTGCCCCTTGTGATAGCGACCTTTATTATGCAGTTTGTCGCTTTTATTCTTCACCATCACAAGTTCATACAATGCTCAAATTTCTCTTACACTAAATGATCTCACACATTTATAAGCAATTTTTATTGCCTTTTTGCACCGATGACAACTTACTTGAGGGACTTTGTTCAATCCCTAGGTAGGTATGGTGGACACTTGAAAGTAAGATTTGTGTTTAGGGGTTTTGAATGCACAAGTAGTGTCTCTACTTGGTGAGGAATTTTTGGCTAGCAAAGATAGGGGGCAAGCATCACATGTTAAAGGATCTATGACAATATGACTTCTGTGTGAATATAAACAAACATAGACCATTAAGTCATTTTACTTGTCCAACGTCAACAATTTGGCATATAATATTTTGATGAGGGCTCACAATCACAAAATATTTCTAGGATAGTATATTTATATGTGAATCTTCTCTTCCCTTATTAATTCTTTCATGAGTTGCATCATTGACTAATGCTATGTTTGTCAATCTCTAATAAAATTTTCTACTTATACATTTCCTTATGTGGTGCTATCACCTATCATAGGATTAGTATATAATCTTATTGATTTATTTCCTTTCTTCTATTCATTTCCTTCCTCTCTTTATTTATTTCTTATTTCTTTTCTTTATTTGCAACATGAAAATAAAGAAAGCAAAAACTCAAACTAAACTTTATTATATAACTTGCACACAATTACAATGATAGATCACTATGCAAACTTTCAAATAAGAAAGGATCAAACTAAACTTTATTTCATCTAAAGCAAAAGATTGAACTAAAATAAGTGAAAGCAAAAATATAATGGGATGATACAATACTAGGGCACCTCCCGTAAGCTTGGCGGAAGCCAAGGTGAGTGCCCATACCCGATACTCGGTTCTCCTTTGGTGGTGAAGAAGATGGTGGTGGTGATGAAGAAGTATTCTCCAATATAACCATGAGTAGATCCTTCAACCGTTGAATCTCCCGAAGGTCTTGATGAATTAATTCATTGTCTTTCTTCACATTAGCCGTTATGTGTTTATTCTCAGGGCCCCAAGGTTTGGTTCCTATATTGTTTTCTCTTGGCCGATATATGTCCCATTTGGATGGTATGTGCCTATGAGGAGTGTTCTCGAACCCATAATTGTGAATAAAATTATGAAAATTGTTATGATGTAACCTGTGTAAGGGCCTCCCTGGTGGGAGATCTTCTTGCACTTCAGGGCTCGCTTTATTGTTCGATGATCCCATG
The DNA here is from genome assembly GCF_018294505.1 of Triticum aestivum. Classification (NCBI taxonomy): domain Eukaryota; kingdom Viridiplantae; phylum Streptophyta; class Magnoliopsida; order Poales; family Poaceae; genus Triticum; species Triticum aestivum. The sequence continues at coordinate 272,073,681 of NC_057807.1, read as the reverse complement.
GCTTGATGAGGATTAGGGTGAGCGGAGATGCCAGCTAGTATACCCCTCTCGGAGGCCGGAGGGTGAATCGCGAAGGGACTTTCCTCTTATTCCTCCATAGCAACCTCTTCAGCCTCATCCCTCCTTAGATCTTCCTGAACCAACCTTATGTCTCCTTCTCCATTGTTGAAGGGTGAGGAAGACATGATGTTGGTCTAGTTGAATCTGTCAGAAAACATCAAGAAAAGAGAACAGAGGATTTCTTTGCGATACGGTGGTTAACAGGTTCGGGGAGTATATATAGATTTTTTTATCTTGGAGGACAAGTACATGGAAGAAAAATGGAGTACGGGAGGTGTCCCAGGTGGGCACAACCCACCTGGGCACGCCAGGCTTGCCTGGCGCGCCCTGGTGTCTTGTGCCCACCAGGGGATGCTTCCTGGTGTTTCTTTATTTCCAAAATTCTAAAATATTCCAAAACTGATAAAAAATATTTTGGTGGATTTTTTGGAGTCCGTTTACTTGCCGTATCATGTACCTCCTTATTTTCACGATTCTGGAGCATTTCGGAAGGACTCTTTTATGTGTTCTTCCGGTCTCAAAGTTTGGATAATATTACCTTCAACATTAATAGGCGTACCTGAGATATAATGCTTTATTCGTTGCCCATTGACAACCTTTGGGTTAGTACCTTCAGAATCATTTGTTTTGATGGCTCCAGACCGGTAAACCTCCGCGATGACATATGGGCCTTCCCAGTTTGAGACGAGTTTTCCTACAAAAAATCTATAATGAGAGTTTTACAAAAGAACATATTCTCCGACCTTGAACTCACGCTTTTAGATTCTTTTGTCATGCCATTTTTAACTTTTTCTTTGAATAACTTTGCATTTTCATAAGCTTGGGTTCTCCATTCATCTAATGAGCTAATATCAAACAACCTCTTTTCACCAGCAAGTTTGAAATCATAGTTGAGCTCCTTGACTGCCCAATATGCTTTATGTTCTAACTCAAGAGGCAAATGACAAGCTTTTCCATAAACCATTTTATAAGGAGACATACCCATAGGAATTTTTATGTTGTTCTATAAGCCCAAAGTGCATCATCTAATTTCTTAGACCAATTCTTCCTGGACCTATTGACAGTCTTTTGCAAAATTAATTTTATTTCTCTATTGCTAAGTTCAACTTGACCACTAGATTGAGGATGATAGGGTGATGCAATTCTATGGTTAACATCATACTTGGCAAGCATTTTACAGAAAGCACCATGAATAAAGTGTGAACCACCATCAGTCATTAAATATCTAGGGACTCCAAACCTTGGGAAAATAACTTCCTTAAGCATTTTAATAGAAGTGTTGTGATCAGCACTACTGGTTGGAATAGCTTTTACTCATTTAGTAACATAATCAACAACAACCAAAATATGTGTGTACCCATTATAGGAAGGAAAAGGTCTCATGTAATCAAATCCCCAGACATAAAATGGTTCAACAGCAAGTGAATAATTCATAGGCATTTCTTGACGCTTACCGATATTACCTATTTTTTGACATTCATCACAAGATGAGACAAACTTACGGGCATCCTTGAAGAGAGTAGGCCAATAAAATCCAGATTGCAATGCCTTGTGAGTAGTTCTATCTCCAGTATGATGCCCTCCATAAACCTCGGAGTGACATTTCCGTAGGATTTATCCCTGTTCATGCTCAGGTACACAACGTCTAATAATACCATCTACTCCTTCTTTATAAAGATGTGGGTCATCCCAAAAGTAATGTCTTAAATCATAGAAGATTTTTTTCTTTTGTTGATATGTAAAGCTAGGTGGCAAATATTTAGCAACAATGTAATTAGCATAATCAGCATACCAAGGAGTATTATGAGAAACATTTATTGCAACTAACTGCTCATGAGAAAAACTATCATTAATAGGAAGTGGGTCATCAAGAACATTTTCAAGCCTAAAGAAGTTATCAGCTACGGTGTTCTCAGCTCCTTTTCTATCAATGATATGTAAATCAAATTCTTGTAACAGGAGAACCCATTGAATAAGTCTAGGTTTAGCATCTTTCTTTTCCATAAGATATTTAATAGCAGCATGGTCTGTGTGAATAGTTGCTTTGGAATCAACAATATAAGGTCTAAATTTATCACAAGAAAACACCACTGCTAAGAATTCTTTTTCAGTAGTAGCATAATTTCTTTGAGCACTGTCTAGAGTTTTGCTAGCATAATGAATAACATTCAATTTCTTATCAACTCTTTGTCCTAGAACAGCACCAACAGCATAATCACTAGCATCACACATAATTTCAAAAGGCAAGTTCCCATCAGGTGGTTGAACAATAGGTGCAGGAATTAAGGCTTTCTTGAGTGTTTCAAAGGCTTCAAGACAATCATCATCAAAAATAAAAGGAATATCCTTTTGCAGAAGATTGGTAAGAGGCCTAGAAATTTTAGAAAAGTTTTTAATAAATCTCCTATAGAAACTAGCATGACCTAGGAAACTACGAATACCGTTGATGTCCTTAGGACATGGCATTTTCTCAATTGCATCAACCTTAGCTTGGCCCACTTCAATACCTCTTTCAGAAATTTTATGACCCAAGACAATGCCTTCATTGACCATAAAGTGACACTTCTCCCAATTCAAGACAAGATTTATTTGTTCACATCTCTGCAAAACTCGCTCAAGATTGCTTAAACAATCATCAAAAGACTTCCCATAAACAGAAAAGTCATCCATGAAAACCTCAACTATATTTTCAGAAAAGCCAGAGAATATAGCAGTCATACATCTTTGAAAGGTAGCAGGTGCATTACATAAACCAAAAGGCACACATCTATAAGAATAGCTTCCAAAAGGACAAGTAGAAGTGGTATTTTCTTGATCAGGTTGAGAAACATGTATTTGTGAAAAGCCAGAATATCCATCAAGGAAGCAAAAGTGTGTGTGCTTAGATAATCTTTCAAGCATTTGATCAATAAAAGGCAAAGGGTAATGATCTTTTCTAGTTGCTTTATTTAATTTTCTGTAATCAATTATCATCCTATAGCCTGTAACAATTCTTTGTGGAATAAGCTCATTCTTATCATTAGGAACGACAGTTATACCTCCTTTCTTAGGGACACAATGAACAGGACTTACCCATCTACTATCAGCTATGGGATAGATTATACCTGCTTCCAGAAGTTTTAATATTTCCGTTCTTACCACCTCTTTCATCTTCAGATTTAACCGACGTTGGTGATCAACAACGGGTTTAGCATCAGGTTCCATATTAATTTTGTGCTGACATAGAGTGGGACTAATGCCCTTTAAATCATCAAGACTATATCCAATAGCAGCTCAGTGCTTCCTTAGAACTTTTAATAATCTTTCTTCTCTCATGTTCTGAAAGGTTAGCACTAATAATAAGAGGATATATCTTCTTTTCATCAAGATAAGCATATTTCAAAGTGTCTGGCAATTGTTTTAATTCAAACACAGGATCACCTTTAGGTGGAGGAGGACCTGCTAGAGTTTCAATAGGCAAATTGTGTGTAAGTAGAGGACGTTGTTCAAAGAAAATCTTATCTATTTCATTTCTTTTATGCATATGTAAATCATTTTCATGGTCTAGCAGATATTGTTCTAAAGGATCAGTAGCTGGTACAGCAATAGAAGCAAGACCAATTAATTCAGCCTTACTAGGAAATTCTTTCTCATGAAGATTTCTACTTAACTTGGAAAAATTAAACTCATGAGACTCATCACCAAAGCTAACACCAATAGTTTGTTTCTTACAATCTATCTTAGCATTAACTGTGTTCAAGAAAGGTCTACCAAAGATAATGGGACAAAAGTCATCTTGTGGGGAACCAAGAACAAGAAAATCAGTAGGGTATTTTATTTTCCCACACAAGACTTCAACATCTCTAACAATCCCAAATGGTGATATAGTGTCTCTATTAGCAAGTTTAATAGTAATATCTATTTCTTCTATCTCAGCACGTGCTATGTCTTTCATAATTTCTTGATAAAGGGTGTAAGGAATAGCACTCACACTAGCACCCATGTCACATAAACCATGATAACAGTGATCTCCTATTTAGCTGAAATAACAGGCATGCCAACAACATGTCTATTTTTATCTTTTCTATCAGGTTTGGCAATTCTAGCAGCTTCTTCACAGAAGTAAATAACATGCCCATCCATATCTTCTTCCAAGAGTTCTTTAACCATAGCAATGCTAGGTTCTACTTTGATTTGTTCATCAGGTTTAGGTGTTCTAATATAGCTTATGTTAACCATAGTTGAAACTTTAGCATGTTCCTTTATCCTAACAGGAAAAGGTGGTTTCTCTATATAAGCAGAAGGAACAATTGGATCAACATTATAAAGTGTAGTTTCTTGTTTAACTGGTAGTGGTTCTTTAATTTCTTCTTTAACAGGTGGGTGATATTTAAACCACTTATCCTTAGGGAGTTCAACATGAGTAGCAAATGATTCACAAAAGGAGGCTACTATCTCAGAGTCAAGCCCATATTTAGTGCTAAACTTTTAAAAAGCATCGGTATCCATAAAAGATTTAACACAATCATACTTAAGTTTAATACCTGACTCCTTACCTTCCTTGAGTTCCGAATCTTCAGAGTTGCGTTTAATCCTTTCCAAAAGATCCCACCGGAATTCAATAGTCTTCTTCATAATAGAACCGGCACAAGAAGTATCAAGCATGGTTTGATCATTACAAGAAAGCCGAGCATAAAAGTTCTGGATAATAATTTCTCTTGAGAGCTCATGATTGGGGCAAGAATATAACATTGACTTAAGCCTCCCCCAAGATAGAGCGATACTTTCTCCTTCATGAGGCCAAAAATTCTATATATAATTCCGATCACGAAGAACTAGATGCATAGGATAAAATTTCTGGTGGAACTCCAATTTCAAACGATTCCAATTCCATGATCCAATATCATCGCATAGCCTATACCACGCCAATGATTTTCCCTTCAAAGATAAAGGGAAAACCTTTTTCATCACCTCATCTCTGGGTTAACCTGCAAGCTTAAATAATCCATAAATTTGTTCCACATATATCAAGTGCATATCAGGATGTTCATTTCCATCTCCTAAATAAGGATTAGCTAGCAGTTGTTCTATCATACCCGAAGGAATTTCATATTCAATATTTTCAGTAGGTGCAGTAGGTTGAGGGGTATCTAATTGTGGTTCCGGATGAGGTGAACATACCCCGAACAAACCCCTCAAAGGATTGTTTTCCATAGTAACAAGTGACAATAAATTTCCGCACACTATATAAATGTTTCCTTACCAAAGGCGCTTCACTCCCCGGCAACGGCGCCAGAAAATAGCCTTGATGACCCACAAGTATGGGGGATCAATTGTAGCTCTTTTCTATAAGTAAGAGTGTCGAACCCAACGAGGAGAAGAAGGAAATGACCAGTAGTTTTCAGTAAGATAATGTCTACAGGTGCTGAAATTGTAAGTAGCGGATAGTTTGATAGCAAGATAATTTGTAACGAGCAAGTAACGATAATAGTAACAAGTATGCAGCAAGGTAGTCCAATCCTTTTGAGGCAAAGGACAGGACAAAACAGTGTCTTATGATAAGCAAAGCGTTCTTGAGGGTACACGAGAATTTCATCTAGTCACTTTCATCATGTTGGTTTGATTTGTGTTCGCTACTTTGATAATTTGATATGTGGGTGGACCGGTGCTTAGGTGCTGTTCTTACTTGAACAAACATGCTACTTATGATTAACCCTCCTGCAAGCATCTGCAACTACGAGAAAAGTATTAAGAATAAATTCTAACCATAGCATTAAACTTTTGGGTCCAATCGGTCCCTTATGAAATAGCGCATAAACAATATGAATGATCAGAAAAACTCGCGGTAGAAGGTCGGGTTCGTACAGAGGGAAGTTCAAGCGCGTTACTTAGGCAGTTCAGGTTGTGATCAGAATATTATTCTGATCCCATGATCAGAATAGTGTTTATGCATTTATATATATGTATGTATATATATATATATATATATAGGGTGAGTATATTCTAATAACACCCTTAAGAGTCTTATTCTCATAACACCGAGCTTATTCTGCTAACACCTATGACCCGCCCGACTGAACTGCCCACCACTCCCACCAACCAACCGAACTACTAACACCACCAAAGAAAAAAAAACACCCCCACCTTATCCTCTCATCACTACTCATCTCTCTCCCCATGCTCCTCCATCTCGCTACCTCCCCATCCCAGCCCGCCGTCGCACCACCTCCCTCCCTGTGCTGCCGCGCTGCCTCCCTACCTTCTCCTTCTCCGCGTCGTCGCACCAACTTCCTCCTAGCACAGCCTCCCTCCCCGCGCCGCCCCTACCCCCACCTCCACCTCCCGCACCTCCCCGTCGATGGATCTGGCCAGAGCTATTGGGGAACGTAGCAGAAATTCAAAATTTTCTATGCATCACCAAGAACAATCTATGGAGATTCTAGCAACAAGAGAGGGAGAGGATGAGTGCATCTTCATACCCTTGAAGATCGCAATGCGGAAGCGTTACAAGAACGCAGAAGAGGGAGTCGTACTCGCGGCGATTCAAATCGCGGAAGATCCGATCTAACGCCGAACGGACGGCGCCTTCGCGTTCAATACACGTACAGCCCGGGGACGTCTCCTCCTTCTTGATCCAGCAAGGGGAGAGGAGAAATTGAGGGAGAGCTCCTGCAGCACGACGGCGTGGTGGTGGAGCTTGCAGCTCTCCGGCAGGGCTTCGCCAAGCACTACCGAGGAGTAGGTGGAGTTAGAGAGGGGGAGGGCTGCGCCAGGGGCAAGGGGTGTAGCTCCCATGCGCCTCCCCACTATATATAGGGGTGGAGGGGGCTGGTTTCTTGCCCTCCAAGTCCATTGGGGCGCTGACAAAGGTGGGAGGAAAGAAATCCCATCATTTCCTTCCCCACCGATCGTTATCCCCCTTTTTTAGGGATCTTGATCTTATCCCTTCGGGATATGATGTTATTCCTTCTAAGGGGGGATCTTGGTGCGCCTTGACCAGGGGTGTGGGGCCTTGACCCCACTACCCACGTTCATGTGGGTCCCCCCATGCAGGTGGGCCCCACTCCGGAACCTTCTAGAACCTTCCTGTTACAATACCGAAAAATCCCGAACATTTTCCGGTGGCCAAAATAGGACTTCCCATATATAAATCTTTACCTCCGGACCATTCTGGAACTCCTCGTGACGTCCGGGATCTCATCCGGGACTCCGAACAAAATTTGGTAACTGCACATTAATTCCCATAACAACTCTAGCGTCACCGAACCTTAAGTGTGTAGACCCTACGGGTTCGGGAATCATGCAGACATGACCGAGAGAGCTCTCTGGCCAATAACCAACAGCGGGATCTGGATACCCATGTTGGCTCCCACATGTTCCATGATGATCTCATCGGATGAACCACGATGTCAAGGATTCAAGCAATCCCGTATACAATTCCCTTTGTCAATCGGTACGTTACTTGCCCGAGATTCGATCGTCGGTATCCCAATACCTTGTTCAATCTCGTTACCGGCAAGTCACTTTACTCGTTCCGTAATGCATGATCTTGTGACTAACTACTTAGTCACATTGAGCTCATTATGATGATGCATTACCGAGTGGGCCCAGAGATACCTCTCCGTCATATGGAGTGACAAATCCCAGTCTCGATTCGTGCCAACCCAACAGACACTTTTGGAGATACCTGTAGTGCACCTTTATAGCCACCCAGTTACGTTGTGACATTTGGTACACCCAAAGCACTCCTACGGTATCCGGGAGTTACACAATCTCATGGTCTAAGGAAATGATACTTGACATTAGAAAAGCTTTAGCAAACGAACTACACGATCTTGTGCTATGCTTAGGATTGGGTCTTGTCCATCACATCATTCTCCTAATGATGTGACCCCATTATCAATGACATCCAATGTTCATGGTCAGGAAATCATGACCATCTGTTGATCAACGAGCTAGTCAACTAGAGGCTCACTAGGGACATGTTGTGGTCTATGTATTCACACATGTATTGCGGTTTCCAGTCAATACAATTATAGCATGAATAATAGACAATTATCATGAACAAGGAAATACAATAATAACCATTTTATTATTGCCTCTAGGGCATATTTCCAACAGTCTCCCACTTGCACTAGAGTCAATAATCTAGTTAACATCCCTATGTGATTGTAATGAATCGACACCCATGGGGTTTGATCATATCTCGCTTGTGAGAGAGGTTATTAGTCAACGGATCTGAACCTTTCAGATCCGTGTGTGCTTTGCAAATCTCTATGTCATCTCCTTCATGCAGCTACCACGCTCTATTTGGAGCTATTCCAAATAACTGTTCTACTATATGAATCCGGTTTACTACTTAGAATAATCCGGATTAGTGTCAAAGTTTGCATCGGCGTAACCCTTTACGACGAACTCTTTTACCACCTCCATAATCGAGAAAATTCCTTAGTCCACTAGTTACTAAGGATAAGTTTGACCGCTGTCCTGTGATCTATTCCTGGATCACTCTTGTACCCCTTGACTGACTCGTGGCAAGGCACACTTCAGGTGCGGTACACAGCATAGCATACTATAGAGCCTACGTCTGAAGCATAGGGGACGACCTTCGTCCTTTCTCTCTCTTCTGCTGTGGTCATGTCTTAAGTCTTACTCAATATTCACACCTTATAACACAGCCAAGAACTCCTTCTTTGCCAATCTATTTTGAACTCCTTCAAAATCTTCTCACGCTATGTATTTATTTGAAAGTACTATTAAGCATTTTTGATCTATCCTTATAGATCTTGTTGCTCAATGTTCAAGTAGCTTAATCCAACCATTGAAAAACACTTTTCAAATAACCCTATATGCTTTCTAGAAATTCTACCTCATTTCTGATCAACAATATGTCAACAATATATACTCATCAGAAATTCTATAGTGCTCCCACTCACTTCTTTGGAAATACAAGTTTCTCATAAACATTGTATAAATCCAAAATCTTTGATTATCTCATCAAAGCGTATATTCCGACTCCGAGATGCTTACTCCAGTCCTTAGAAGGATTGCTGGAGCTTTGCATACTTGTTAGCATCTTTCAGGATTGACAAAAACTTTCTGGTTGTATCACATACAACCTTTCCTCAAGAATATCGTCGAGGAAACAATGTTTTGACATCCTATCTGCAAGATTTCATAAATAATGCAGTAACTGCTAATATAATTCCAACAGACTCTTAGCATTGCTACGAGTGAGAAAGTCTCATCGTAGTCAACTCTTTGAACTTGTCGGTAAACATCTTAACGACAAGTCGAGCTTTCTTAATGGTGATACTTACCATCATTGTCCGTCTTCCTTTTAAAACCCATCTATACCCAACAGCCTTACGACCATCAAGTAGTTCTTCCAAAGTCTACACTTTGTTTTCATACATGGGTCCTCTCTCGGATTTTATGACCTCGAGCCATTTGTCAAAATCTGGTCCCACCATCGCTTCTCCATAGCTCGTAGGTTCATTGTTGTCTAGCAACATGACCTCCAAGACAGGATTACCGTACCACTCTGAAGTAGTACGCGTCCTTGTCGACCTACGAGGTTTGGTAGTGACTTGATCCGAAGTTTCATGATCACTATCATCATCTTCCACTTCAATTGGTGTAGGTGCCACAGGAACAACTTCATGTGCCCTGCTACACACTGGTTGAAGTGATTGTTCAATAACCTCATCGAGTCTCCACCATCCTCCCACTCAATTCTTTCGAGAGAAACTTTTTCTGTAGAAAGGACCCGTTTTTAGAAACAATTACTTTTGCTTCTGGATCTAAATTAGGAGGTATACCCAACTGTTTTGGGTGTCCTATGAAGATGTATTTATCCGCTTTGGGTTCGAACTTATCAGGATGAAACTTTTTCACATAAGCGTCGCAGCCCCCAACTTTCAAGAAACGACAGCCTAGGTTTCTCTAAACCATAGTTCATACACTGTCATCTCAACGGAATTACGTGGTGCCCTATTTGAAGTGAATGCGGTTGTCTCTAATGCCTAACCCATAAACGATAGTGGTAATTCGATAAGAGACATAATGGTATGCCCCATATCCAATAGGGTGCATCTATGATGTCCGGACAGACCATCACACTATGGTGTTCCATGCGGTATTAGTTGTAAAACAATTTCCACAATGTCTTAATTGTATACCAAACTCATAACTCAGATATTCATCTCTATGATCATATCATAGACATTTTATCCTCTTGTCACAATGATCTTCAACTTCACTCTGAAATTACTTGAACCTTTCAATAATTCAGACTTGTGTTTCATCAAGTAAATATACTTAGCATCTACTCAAAGCATCTGTGAAGTAAGAACATAACGATATCCACTTGCGTGCCTCAGCACTCATTGGACAGGATACATCAAAATGTATTACTTCCAACAAGTTGCTTTCTTGTTCCATCTCACTGAAAACGAGGCTTTCAGTCATATAGCCCATGTGGTATGATTTGCATGTCTCAAGTGATTCAAAATCAAGTGAGTCCAAACGGTCCATCTGCATGGAGTTTCTTCATGCGTACATACCAATAGACATGGTTCGCAAGTCTCAAACTTTTCAAAAATGAGTGAGTCCAAAGATCCATCAACATGGAGCTTCTTCATGCGTTTTATACCAATATGACTTACATGGCAGTGCCACAAGTAGGTGGTACTATCATTACTATCTTATATCTTTTGGCATGAAACATGTGTATCACTACGATCGAGATTCAATAAACCATTCATTTTAGGTGCAAGACCATTGAAGGTATTGTTCAAATAAACAGAGTAACCATTATTCTCCTTAAATGAATAACTGTATTGCTATAGACATAATCCAATCATGTCTATGCTCAACGCAAACACCAAATAACAATTATTTAGGTTTAACACCGATCCCGATGGCAGAGGGAGCATGCGATGTTTGATCTCATCAACCTTGGAAATACTTCCAACACAAATCGTCACCTCGCCTTTAGCTAGTCTCCGTTTATTCCATAGCCTTTTATTTCGAGTTACTAACACTTAGCAACTGAACCGGTATCTATTACCATGGTGCTACTAGGAGTACTAGTAAAGTACACATCAATATAATGTATATCCAATATACTTCTGTCGACCTTGCCTGCCTTCTCATCTACCAAGTATCTAGGGTAGTTCTGCTTCAGTGACCGTTCCCCTCATTACAGAAGCACTTAGTCTCGGGTTTGGGTTCAACCTTGGGTTTCTTCACTAGAGCAGCATCTGATTTGCCATTTCTGAAGTATCCCTTCTTGCCCTTGCCCTTCTTGAAACTAGTGGTTTCACTAACCATCAACAATTGATGCTCCTTCTTGATTTCTACTTTCGCGGTGTCAAACATCGCGAATATTTCAAGGATCATCATATCTATCCCTGATATGTTATAGTTCATCACGAAGCTCTAGTAGCTTGGTGGCAATGACTTTGGAGAAACATCACTATCTCATCTGGAAGATTAATTCCCACTCGATTCAAGTGATTGTTGTACCCAGACAATCTGAGTACAAGCTCAACGATTGAGCTTTTCTCCCTTAGTTTGTAGTCTAAGAAACTCGTCGGAGGTCTTATACCTCTTGACGTGGGCACGAGCCTGAAATCCCAATTTCTGCCCTCGGAACATCTCATATGTTCCGCGACATTTCAAAAATGTCTTCGGTGCCTCAATTCTAAACCATTTAACATTACTCACTGAACTATCACATAGTAATGAAAACGTGCATGTCAGATGTTCGCAACATCCACTGACGATGTTCGAGGTTCAGCACACCGAGCGGTGCATTAAGGACATAAGCCTTCTACGCAGCAATGAGGACAATCCTCAGTTTACGGACCCAGTCCGCATAATTGCTACTATCAACTTTCAACTAAATTTTCTCTAGGAACATATCTAAATCAGTAGAACTAAAACGCGAGCTACGACATAATTTGTAAAGACCTTTTGACTATGTTCATGATAATTAAGTTCATCTGGTTATTTAATGAACTCCCACTTAGATAGACATCCCTCTAGTCATCTAAGTGATACATGATCCGAGTCAACTAGGCCGTGTCCGATCATCACGTGAGACGGACTAGTCATCATCGGTGAACATCTTCATGTTGATCGTATCTACTATATGACTCATGTTCGACCTTTCGGTCTCTTGTGTTCCGAGTCCATGTCTGTACATGCTAGGCTCGTCAAGTTAACCTAAGTGTTTTGCGTGTGTAAATCTGGCTTACACTCGTTGTATGTGAACGTTAGAATCTATCACACCCGATCATCACGTGGTGCTTCGAAACAACGAACTTTCACAACGGTGCACAGTTAGGGGGAACACTTTCTTGAAATTATTATGAGGGATCATCTTATTTACTACCATCGTTCTAAGCAAATAAGATGCATAAACATGATAAACATCATATGCAATCAAATAGTGACATGATATGGCCAATATCATTTTGCTCCTTTTGATCTCCATCTTAGGGGCTCCATGATCATCATCGTCACCGGCATGACACAATGATCTCCATCATCATGATCTCCATTATCGTGTCTCCATGAAGTTGTCTCGCCAACTATTACTTCTACTACTATGGCTAACGGTTTAGCAATGAAGTAAAGTAATTACATGGCGTTATTCGGTGACGCGCAGGTCATACAGTAAATAAAGACAACTCCTATGGCTCCTGCCGGTTGTCATACTCATCGACATGCAAGTCGTGATTCCTATTACAAGAACATGATCAATCTCAGACATCACATATATTTTATTCATCACATCCTTTTTGGCCATATCACATCACATAGCATACCCTGCAAAAACAAGTTAGACGTCCTCTAATTGTTGTTTGCATGTTTTACGTGGCTGCTATGGGTTTCTAGCAAGAATGTTTCTTACCTACGCAAAAGCCACAACGTGATATGCCAATTGCTATTTACCCTTCATAAGGACCCTTTTCATCGAATCCGATCCGACTAAAGTGGGAGAGACTGGCACCTGCTAGCCACCTTTATGCAACAAGTGCATGTCAGTCGATGGAACCTGTCTCACGTAAGTGTACGTGTAAGATCGGTCCGGGCCGCTTCATCCCACAATACCGTCGAAACAAGATAGGACTAGTAATGGTAAGCATATAGAACAAAATCAACGCCCACAACAACTTGTGTTCTACTCGTGCATAGAATCTATGCAATAGACCTAGCTCATGATGCCACTGTTGGGAACGTAGCAGAAATTCAAAATTTTCTACGCATCACCAAGATCAATCTATGGAGATTCTAGCAACAAGAGAGGGAGAGGATGAGTGCATATTCATACCCTTGAAGATCGCGATGCGGAAGCGTTACAAGAACGCGGATGAGGGAGTCGTACTCGTCACGATTCAAATCGCGCAAGATCCGATCTAACGCTGAACGGACGGCGCCTCCGCGTTCAACACAAATACAGCCCGGGGACGTCTCCTCCTTCTTGATCTAGCAAGGGGAGAGGAGAAGTTGAGGGAGAGCTCCGGCAGCATGATGGCGTGGTGGTGGAGCTTGCAGTTCTCCGGCAGGGCTTCGCCAAACACTACCGAGGAGGAGGTGGAGTTAGAGAGGAGGAGGGTTGTGCCAGGGGCAAGGGGTGTAGCTCCCATGCGCCTCCCCACTATATATAGGGGTGGAGGGGGCTGGTTTCTTGCCCTCCAAGTCCATTGGGGCGTTGGCAAAGGTGGGAGGAAAGAAATCCCATCATTTCCTTCCCCACCGATTGTTATCCCCCTTTTTTAGGGATCTTGATCTTATCCCTTCGGGATACGATCTTATTCCTTCTAAGGGGGGATCTTGGTGCGCCTTGACCAGGGGTGTGGGGCCTTTCCCCCACTACCCACGTTCATGTGGGTCCCCCCATGCAGGTGGGCCCCACTCCGGAACCTTCTAGAACCTTCCCGGTACAATACCGAAAAATCCTGAACATTTTCCGGTGGCCAAAATAGGACTTCCCATATATAAATCTTTACCTCCGGACCATTTCGGAACTCCTCGTGACGTCCGGGATCTCATCCGGGACTCCGAACAACATTCGGTAACTGCACACTAATTCCCATAACAACTCTAGCGTCACCGAACCTTAAGTGTGTAGACCCTACGGCTTCGGGAACCATGCAGACATGACCGAGACAGCTCTCTGGCCAATAACCAACAGCGGGATCTGGATACCCATGTTGGCTCCCACATGTTCCATGATGATCTCATCGGATGAACCACGATGTCAAGGATTCAAGCAATCCCGTATACAATTCCCTTTGTCAATCGGTACGTTACTTGCCCGAGATTCGATCGTCGGTATCCCAATACCTTGTTCAATCTCGTTACCGGCAAGTCACTTTACTCGTTCCGTAATGCATGATCTTGTGACTAACTACTTAGTCACATTGAGCTCATTATGATGATGCATTACCGAGTGGGCCCAGAGATACCTCTCCGTCATACGGAGTGACAAATCCCAGTCTCGATTCGTGCCAACCCAACAGACACTTTTGGAGATACCTGTAGTGCACCTTTATAGCCACCCAGTTACGTTGTGACATTTGGTACACCCAAAGCACTCCTACGGTATCCGGGAGTTACACAATCTCATGGTCTAAGGAAATGATACTTGACATTAGCAAAGCTTTAGCAAACGAACTACAGGATCTTGTGCTATGCTTAGGATTGGGTCTTGTCCATCACATCATTCTCCTAATGATGTGACCCTGTTATCAATGACATCCAATGTCCATGGTCAGGAAACCATGACCATCTGTTGGTCAACAAGCTAGTCAACTAGAGGCTCACTAGGGACATGTTGTGGTCTATGTATTCACACATGTATTGCGGTTTCCGATCAATACAATTATTAGCATGAATAATAGACAATTATCATGAACAAGGAAATACAATAATAACCATTTTATTATTGCCTCTAGGGCATATTTCCAACAAGATCCGGCCCTGCCGCGCCACCAGGTGACGAACTCGCGTGGATTTGGCACTGCCTCGCTACCAGGCGATGGATCCGGCCCTCTCACGCAACAAGGCGGCCAGATCGAGCTGCCGGCCCTGGCGCGCAACCAGGCACGACAACTGCGCAGTTCTCCTCGCCACCCACGCCCCAACCCTGACTAGTGTCGTCAACCACCACATCAAACGGCGCCTCGCCGGCCAGACCCTCTCCTGGTGCTCCCCCAACGACCACCTCCTTCACCCATGGAAAAAGCACGACAGCGGAGCGGCTCGAGATGGCCCCAGCGGTGTGCAGCTCTGCCCATCGCGTCGGTTGTCACCGTGGTTCTCGCGTAGGATGCAGCAGCCGTTCAGCCAGATCCGTCACCGTGTGTGCTTCTCGGACGACTTTCACTGCCTCACCGTGACCTGCGCCGACTAAAGACACCCCAGTCCCCATGCACTTTGCCCGGTGCGCTCGTGCAGTGCGGAGCTCGTGTGCGTGCAATGGTCGGTGAGATATAGGTGGTTCACGATGTGTGGGCATGCCGTTGTACAGGCGCTGCACGAGCGATGGGTGTGGACCCTCATCTCCTGCACTGATAGAAACGACGGAAGTTGGATCTTCAGCGACTTACACCGCATGGAGCAGATCTCCCCCGACCATGCATCTAGCTCCACTCCTCACCTCCCACACCGCAGCGCCGCCCCAACCTTCCACGCCGGTGGGTGATGGCGACCTACGCGGTTTTAGTGATGCAGTTTGGTGCAGCATTGCTTGCGCTCCTTTTTATTTTGCAGCGAGGTTCTCCAGTGCATTGGTTGCAGTTCGGTGCACGAGGATTGCAATCGCTATTGGAGAAGTGTTGAAAAATAGATTGCAGTTAATTTTGACAAAAAATTGTACTAGTTCGCTTCAATCCCATTTACCTCGATGGCTCACCGTGCAGTTTACTCGATGCCCTCGTGTAGTGCCGAGCGCATCTGCTTGCAGTCCGCGCCAAATGCGTGTGTATTTTGCCTCCTGCCGCGCAAATGTGTGTAGTACATTTTTCCATGGAAAAGTTGGGCGACGCAGTTCACCCTATTCATGTTTTGCATTTTTTGGAGAAAGTTTTTTGAAAGTGCAATGAGTTTGTGTAAAAAGAATATGTTTCATTACTCCTATGCATGAAGTGCAATTTCTTTCGTGTGTTCGAAAACAATCAGTCAACTATATCAACACCTGCGGTGCATTTGGTCCTCAGATGTGGTTCACTTTTAAGAGTGATGTTGTTCACTTGTGACCAAAAATGAAAGTCCTAAAAATTTAGCGCAACAACAAAGATAGTAATGAGGTTCACTTCAATATATGTCGTTGTTCACTTGCCTCCTCTCTGCGGTCCACTCTTGTTCATAATTTTTTTTAAACAAAATCTCGTCTGAGAAAAATTACGCTCGACAAAAGAAATTATGACGTTCACTTGACCGTCTGACGGAGTGCGATTTTCAGCCTAAAGCAGTGTGGTTTTCTGTCTGATGCAGTACATACGACGATTTTGGTGTCACGAAAAAACAGAGTGTCCGCATTTTGTTAAAATCAAAATTACTCTTAAAACGTAAGAAATTACAGAGAGTGTTCTACATGAAAAAGCTATGCCTCATCGATATCTTTCCAACGGTGTATAATTTGTATCATTCCGATTAGCGGTTTGTGAAAAATTCACGAAAAATGGCCGCTCCCACTCATCATCAGTCGCACCATTTTCAAAGTTAACTTAAAATCATAAAGAATCCCAAAAACATTCCAACATATGAAAGTTGCGTCTCGTTTGTAGCTTTTCAACAGCGTATCATACACCTCGTTTCAGCAAATGGTTAAAAACTGGAACTAAAACAGTACCAAAAATTGCAAAAAATTCAAAAAGCACAATAAACCGTAGCAAATTAGGAAGAATAATAGATATGAGAAAGATGTGTCTCGATGATACCTTTCCAATGGTGTATCATTAGCTTCATTCCGACGAGCGGTTTAGAAGAAAACACGAAAAAACACTCACTGCCACTCGTCGTGAGACGCACAATTTTCGAAACTGCTCTTTAACTGCGTGGAATCTTGAAAAGTGTTCAACATGGTGAAGTTGCGCCTAATCCATAGCTTCTGAACGGTATATTACACGCCTCGTTCCGACAAATGGTTAAAAAATTAGAGCAAAAAATGTACTAAAAACACCGCGTGCAGTTTTTTTCGACGCGAAGTTCACTAGTCTCTGTATTGCAGCTACAGAAAGTGCAATGCCCTAGCGTGCAGTTCGAAAGTGTTAGCAGAATATATATATATATAGGAAAATATGTTAGTACTCTTAGGAGTATGTACTCCTACCCACGTGTCTTTCTCTGATTTCGGTTTGTCAACCATGCGTGGTATCCCTTTTATATTTTAGTTAAAAAATTATATATTTATTTATATATATATATACACACACACGGTAGCGCTAAACTAAGCCCGAGCGTAGAATCGCTAATCGTGCGCTCCAGCCAGGCTAGGCGGACCAGACATCCGCACGCGCCGCTGCCAAATTAACCAACTGAGAAACCTGTCACCACTTGATCGTAAAAAGGATGAAAACCATCGTAACAACCATATAATTATTACGTGACTGCATTGACCACCCCGCCCCTCCTTTCTTTAGTCTACACGCTTGTAATTGTTTGTGAAATATGGTAAAAGCACTACAGAATATAGTAACACATTTACCCAAGCCAGGCTATCCATCCCCGCCCCAGAACACTACATGCTAATGATAGTAAACATCGACATATATGGTAATGGTATTGTTTGGCTTATCGGATGGCATGCACTGCCCTACAACCGCCTAATTAACCATGGTAATGAATGTTTAGATATCTGGTAACAAAACTACAACCATTAATGGGTGTCTTACTTTTAGTCAATGTTGGGAACTAGTAAACATACGTCGCTAGTCCCTCTAGTAGGCCACCGCTAGGCATCAGACTACTGATGATTTGCATCTATCAGACCAGTCCGAGGCCGTCGGATTGGAAGCATGATATGCATATTTGATTTGGTAACTAGGCGACCCATAGATTAGGTGGGCCTTGTCCCTAACTTGTTGCCGATTCTTAACATCTTCCATGATGCACGCCCTCCATTCACAATTCTCTCTCGAGTCGTTTCCTGCTCCGTAAACATTGCTTTCCCGCTGCATAACTCTCGTCAAAAAATGGAATGTGATCGGTAGGAAGATAGGAAGCAGTGGTTGGTAGTCCGAACCTAGTGCTTCCCTTGTTTGTTTCCTAACAAGCACTTCCTAGAATCACGTGAGTTTCTTTTCCTAATTTTCACGTCAGGTTGTTTGCTTCCTTAGGAAGCAGATCTTGCTTCCATTATTACCTTATTTTGCTTCCATAATTGTCGGCTGACTTTGCTTCAACATCAAAGACATTTTTCTCCAATGTAATGTGGAATTAAACCTGCTTCCGTTTATCACTAAATTTGCTTCCATGGTGAATTAATCTTGATATGCTTAATAGAAATTTATTTTCTACCTAATGTAAAAATGAAAATCTATACACTAGAGGTTTGCTCTAACCAAATAAGACCTTTTTTCTATACAACATAACCATTATCATGACTACACATAGCACATGCTTCAAGCACATTAGGGATGTTGTCCCAAGAAATACAAATACATGATGAAATTTCTTAATACATAAACATCAAAATTTTGGTTCCATCGACTAGAGAATCGCATCCGATCAAATAAGACCATGTTCCAGGAGCACGCGGGGGTATTGGATGCTGCTTCAAGGCAAGCTAGCTGCTTTTTCCATGAGAACTTGGTAAGAGATGCCATCAACACGCTGATGTGCCAATTCTGCGGCCAAGCAGTCGTTCGATCGGAGGCGTCACCAATGCAAGCAAGGAGGAAGCCAAGGGAGGCTCAACTTAGACTGCACTACGGAAACCTGCTGATGCCGACTCGTGCTGCTCATCTTTCGAACAGTATGAAGCCGGTGCAACTACCTGGCAGAGTCACCCGGACGCGTCTACTGTAGAACTACAGGTCGAGTCCTCCTCTAGACGCATGTGAAGGCCTCCTCTACCTGCAGGACGATGCCTTCTCCATTTGCAGGTGGTGGCGATGGCAGAGGGCAGTGGTGGAGGTGGTCGGGGCGGTGGTTGGAGGCGAGGGCGGAGGTGGCTGGGGCGAAGAGTGGGCACGGAGGTGGGGAGGAGGGCGGTGGTGGAGGTTACTGGGGCAAGGACGGCGGCGGCGGAGGTGGTCGGGGGGAGGGATGGCGTGGGCGTCCGGTAGCAACAAGATCCAGGCGGCGCGCTGGACGGGCTGGGAGGGGCGGCGCGAGGCCGGCAGGGAGGGGCCATGCGAGGCCGGCGGGGAGGGGCGGCATAGCACCGATGGGGAGGGGCAGCGCGGTGGCTTGGACGGGGAGGAGAAGGTCGTGGGCTGCGGTAATGGGCTGGTCGGGCTGTTTTTTTCTCCGTTCGGGATCTCGGGAGCATCCCCTCGGCCCTATATAGTCGCTCTGTGATCCAAATAGTTATTTTAATCTTGGGATTAGAATAGTGATGTCATATATATATATATATATATATATATATATATATATATATATATATATATATATATATGGCAAATGTTTTCTAGAAACCGTGGTAGTTATCACCACTTGCGTTTTGTATGTTGTATGTAGTATTCGTCGAAATCGAGAGTATGTACGTGTAGTATGTAGTATATAACAATGATTAGGTAGTATATATATTAATTTTTAGGTAGTATATACCATATTTTGAGTATGCCCTTTTTTACATATAAATATGTATGTACTTCACAAATATAACAAAAACTATGGGCTTATATGCAATTTTTCATGTAACTTGCTTTAAAATATCATAAATATAGTGTACGAATATATTTAAAATGATAAAGTAGTATATATAGTATCATATTAGAGTATATGAGACATATGGGGTAACTACCACCGGATAGTAGGATGGATTTTCCCTATATATATATACTATATATATATATATATATATATATACATATATATATATATATATTATGAAATCCATTTTCTATCTGTTTTTGTATACTAATTTGAATCTAGCCGTTATCATCCACATATACAAAATGGAAAGCGTATATACACATATTGAAACAGAACATATTAAAACGAAAAATAAAGTATACACATTGAAACAGAGGAATAAACAGAGCAATACTACTATTGCTATGAATACATAGCTATCCACATCGAAATGACTCAACAAAATAAAATGCGTCCATGAGACCATGACCAGCAGCCCTTGCCTACGGTAGCTTTTGGCTCTGATTGAACTCGTGCAGGCGTTCCTCCAAGCGTTCGACATGCTCGCGGTACATCGGGAGCGCGATCTCGAGCTCCAAGTTGGCTATTTCATCGGAGATCACCGGCTCGAGGATGTGACGGCCATGTTCTTCTACTGCACACAGGTGGACACCTGGGCCAAGGAGGCGGTCGAGCCTACAGATCAGCATGTTGGCATCCAACGGGCGGCGGAGCAAACGGCGCCACCCATGCGAACAACGCGGTGGGCGTCCGGTGCAAGTACGACGCAGCCGGCCTCTGGTACAAGTACGACACTTAGGGCCTCTGCCCACTCCTGGCGAGGAATGGGGGTACTGATGGGACGTGTACCCAGCTGCGACGCCGTGTCGACAGCAGGCAAGCGCTGATGGATCCGCTCTTGTTGTGCTACGCGCCGCGCCTCTCGCTCTGCAGCGCTCCAACTGTCTCGTCGTGCGGCGAGCCGCGGCCTATCGGCGCGGACGCGCCTAGCTTGCTCTGTGGCACGCCATCGATCATGTTGTTCGGCGAGCTGCAGCCTGCCGGTGCTGACATGCCTATCTTGATCCGCGGCGCTCAAGCGCCATGCACCAAAGTTCTGCTCAACCCTGTTGATGAAGCGCATCACGGCGTCATCCATCACGTTGCCGGGGAGCACCTCGGCCTCGACAGGCCGTGGCGCCTACTCGTTTTCCTTGTCGACGACGTTGATGGCAGAGGCGGCGCTTTGATGGGTTGGCATGCTTGGAAAAGGTGGATGTGCTACAGGTTGCGCGTGTCGCCTCTGTGCGTCGTGCGCCGCCTAGGTTTATGCGCAATGTCACTGGGTGGCGGGAAACATGTGAGGAAATGGCGGGAAACGGTGGCGTGTTCATAAAACATCATCAAATAATGGAAACTTAGCATAGAAGGAACATCGAGCTAGCACAAGAAGTAGATGATGATCAGATGAACACGAACCACACTAGGGAACCTGTCGGTGATGAATTCATCAATCGCAAACGGTTGAATACTAGCAAGCGTTTGCCTACAACACACACGGCTTATTCCATCACAAGCAGGTCACATGGATCAACTGTATGCCACATATCGCACATTATCAAAAAGGAATGTGGTAGACCTTCTTTAACATGTGTTAAAAAATAAAATAAAATAAAAAAACAAGGACCTCGAGGTTAAATTAACTCATGGGATGGGTCATATCAGTCATTTAATTTGACAAATACGACTCATCCTATCAGTTAATTTAACATCAACACAACTTCCCATCCAGTCACCCATCTGATGGCTGCTCCAGCCTGAGCATACTTAACTTGAGAGTTCTCTTACATGAGCTACTAGTGGAACAACTAGTCCTTGCTGATATAGGATGCCTCTTCGCATCCTTATGGCGTATCCGGATGACCGCCTGTCCCCCAATGGCCAATAGATGTTGTGTAGACAGAGCATATCACATACGTCTTATTAGAAGCAATCGTCTGTGTTATTATCGGTCTATGCACATATTTCTGATTACAGACCTGTTTGTCGCGTATCACACACATCTTGTTATATTGAACCGTTTCTGTTCTCTTGTCTCAACGCAAACAGTTCATTCGAGTGAACCGCATGCCGTATATCGCACACACCTTGATCTGGCTGACCATTTCTTTTGTGTTGCCTAATCACAAACAGTTCATCCGAGTGAAACGTATGCTGTATATTGCACACACCTTCATCTGGCTGCCCATTTCTTTTGTTCCTCCTCATCGCAAACAGTTAATTGAATTGAACTGTATGCCATGCATCGCACACGTAACTAAAATCTAAACCGTGTTTTATGCATCCTCCTTCGCAAACGTTTTGCACCTTTTTGACTGGTTTTTTACACCACCATTTGCGATTATTGCATCACACACAGTTTCGTCGAAGGGTCTCTGATCGTAGTGTCGCGTTAGCAGCATCCTGCAGTAGTGGATAGAGAGAGCGTGTGTGTTTCTGTGTGAGAGACTTGTAGGACAAGGTAGAAAGACGAATTCTAACCTTGACAGAGGGAGAGAAATACACGAAGTGCGCGTGTGTGATTCCGATGCCCACGGAGAAATGAGATATGTATGCGTGTGAGAGAGATTGCACAATTCATTCACGTATCACTATCTAGCGATCATGGACGTGCATCGCTTGAACATAAATCAATATCTACTTTGTATCTTGGCCAAAGATAAAATATCGATTCAATGCTATAAAGATTGGACACTCACATATCAAAAAAAATTCTTTCTAAATAATCATTTTCAATTGTGCATACGCCAAAGTTACAGTGATGTTTCTTCAAACAACCAATGTAGCTATCATGTACATGCACCATTGTTAGTCTTGCATTCAAATTCATTAGTCTTGATGATTTAAGGTTCTATTATGAAGTAATATATGTAATATTCATATATGAATTCAACAGGTGCGCAATTTATGAAATGGAGGCTATGTAATCATACGAGGTAACACTTTTAAGTAGCGGACTATCCATTTCTTTGTAGGACTACAATATCCCATTTATTTTTGTGTGCCTCTACAATAACACGTCAATGCATTATGTTTAAAGTAAATAACCAATGGAACTAAATTATCTATTTACACGAGAAATACATAGGTTGAGTGTTTGATCCCTTTTTTTGTGAACGCGCCCCTACACCCATACGATTGCCCGCGCCCGTGTGAACGTCTAAGTTATTGGTGCATCATCCCGAGTTATTGTCTTTTTTCTGGGGTGGACTTCACACCAGTTATTAACTGCTGACGTGTGCCCCGTGTACACAGTCTCACATGACCTTCCTGCTAGCATTGTGCAAAATTAGTTGAAACTGGATACGAACGATCCCGCGGGCAACAAAATCTCCCACCTCCTTCTAAAATTTCTGCCACCTAGTCTTTAGCATGCAAAATCCCCCCTTTCTCCTTGGTGCACGGAGAACAATAGTTACAATATCGCCCTCATCTACATAATAGGCCAGGGGCTGCTTTGGTAACTTCCGGTTCCCCCCACCACACGGCACCCCCATTTCCTCTCCCCCTCCCGCAAAAACGACTAACTCCACAACACCAGAGCATCTTACATCATGCCGTACGTACTTCATCGGCCTTCCTACCCCACCCCTCTCGAAACCCTAGACTGCTCATCCACCAACGTACCACCGCCCATTCACTGCCAGCGGTGTCCACCTTGTCGGATCTGCTTTTGCGGCCGCATCTACCCCTCCCACCTCCCCTAGAAACAAGTAGACTGCTCATCCACCACAGTACCACAGCCCATTTAGTGTCGGCCTTGTCCACGACGCCGAATCTGCTTCGCCGGTACTCTCGTCAACCGCAACGCATCTGCAGCGGCTCCTTCATACTCCCCGCCGGAGACGCTTCATCCACACCCCCTCGGAGCCACCCCACCGACGCCCCCGTCAACGGCCTCGGATCCTGTTTGTCGACACCTTCCTCAACCCTACCAGAGCTGCTTCGCTAACACCATCATCAACCCTATCAGAGTAGCTTTGTTTATACCATTCTCAACCCTACCGGGGCCGCTTTGCCAACTCACAAGTCCATGGCCTCAGATCCGCTTCGTCGCAACCTCGTCCAACCTACCGGAGCAGCTTCTGACGCCCCGTCCACGGCCGCAAATCCGGATCATCGACACCATCCTAAACCTAACCACCGGAGCATCTTCACCGACGCCCTCGTCCACGGCCTCAGATCCGCTTCGCCCACACTGTAGTCCACCCTACCGGAGCCGCTCCACAAACACCCTACTCGACCGTTCTAGATCTCCTTACTGGACCTCGACAGCCAGTGCAGCGTCATCACCCTTGACGTTTCTAACCTGATTCCCGCCATCTAGTAAGATGCCAAGCACCCGCCGCGGCCTAGGTACTTGTCACCTTTAAACCCGTCCAGCATCACCTGCCTGATGTACTTCAAATATACTAACATGTCATTTTTACATGTTATGCAGCTGGCAAAAACTACAAGGACGATGTTTTTTCTGGATCTAACAGCTTGGCCAACCAAGATCCTGGACTGAGGCATTGCTATGATCTTGTAAGTGCGCCTCTCTCTCTTGTATTGTTGTGTGCATGCCAATGTGCTTTGCAAGGATTTTCGACCAGTAATCCCTTTGTGCAGACAATGATTTCTACTACTGGCTGCTAAATTAGATATGTAGATGTCATACATGATACTACCACTGTTCCTAAATGTAAGTCTTTATAGAGATTCCACTATAGGCTACATACAGAGCAAAATGAGTGAATCTACACTCGAAGATGCATCTATATACATCTATATGTGGTCCATACTGGAATCTCTACAAAGACATATATTTAGGAACAGAGGTAGTACATTACACAAAATTGTAGGTGGCATGTAGGAATTACAGTGCACTACATTAGGCTTCCTTAGAGTGCATGCTAGTCTAGCACATAGAGTCATGGCTAGTTTATGCTACGCACACAATCGTTAATTGGTGGTTTAAATATGCACAAGGGATATGCAATGTATTATCATGTAGAGATGTCTGAAATTAGCCGTGTTAACTTGCAGATAGGGTTACACAATGAAAAAGTACAAGATGTATGTGGCAATTTCATGGAACATCGCAAAAAAAGGAGAGGCAGCGCTGAGCCTATACAGTGTGCTATGGTAGGTCACTCCTCCGTTGCAATTATCGTGACATGTTATTTGTATGTCAGTTCTATTGGCCAAGTTTCTTAGGGACAGTTATTACGAGTTATCCTAAGAAAATAAGCACCTGTGAATATAAGCTCTAGGTAATAAGCCAACCAGTTCTTTTCATTGCCTTCCTTTTCAGCTTATCTTTGGTATGATCAGTGAAAACTCTAGATTGCATTATATTTTGTCATTTTTCTGCCCATATGAAAATTATTTTGACTTGCAAACATCACAAATTGAACCCAGTGCAGTAATTAATATGATAGGAAGACATACCATCACTTTTTGTTCAAAATGCAAATACAAATATACCATCTACTTGGCACAATCTACTTTGGTCAATGTCTTCCAAAGAGATCCCATTGCCTAATGTAAACGAAGAGCGCATGACCCAAATTTGAATGAAGAACAATTATTTATCGAAATTCGATGGTCCAAGTGGCTGGTTATTATCATATAGCAGTGATACGTCCATTTTGCGTCCTGCTTTTATATCGATATTTATTGCATTATGGGTTGTTATTACATGTTATGTCACAATACTTATGGCTATTCTCTCTTATTTTACAAGGTTTATCATGAGGAGGGAGAATGCCGGCAGCTGGGATTCTGGCTGGAAAATGAGCAAATATTGGAAACCTATTCTGCACAACTCCAAAAATCTTGAAACTCCACAGAAGTCACTTTTGGAATTAATAAGAATTATTGAGCGAAGAAAATACCAGAGGGGGCCCACACCTTGGGCGCGCCCCCTGTCTCCTGGGCCCCTTGTTTGCCCTCCGGTGCCCATCTTCTGCTATATGAATCCTCTTACCCTGGAAAAAATCATAAGCAAGCTTACGGGACGAAACTCCGCCGCCACGAGGCGGAACCTTGGCGAAACCAATCTAGGGCTCCGGCGGAGCTGTTCTGCCGGGGAAATTTCCCTCCGGGAGGGGGGAATCATCACTATCGTCATCACCAACGATCCTCTCATTGGGAGGGGTCAATCTCCATCAACATCTTCAGCAGCACCATCTCCTCTCAAAACCCTAGTTCATCTCTTGTATCCAATCTTGTATCAAAACCACAAATTGGTACCTTTGGGTTGCTAGTAGTGTTGATTAATCCTTGTAGTTGATGCTAATTGGTTTATTTGGTGGAAGATCATATGTTCAGATCCTTAATGCATATTAATACTCCTCTGATTATGAACATGAATATGCTTTGTGAGTAGTTACGTTTGTTCCTGAGGACATGGGTGAAGTCTTGCTATTAGTAGTCATGTGAATTTGGTATTCGTTCGATATTTTGATGAGATGTATGTTGTCTCTCCTCTAGTGGTGTTATGTGAACGTCGACTACATGACACTTCACCATTATTTGGGCCTAGAGGAAGGCATTGGGAAGTAATAAGTAGATGATGGGTTGCTAGAGTGACAGAAGCTTAAACCCTAGTTTATGCGTTGCTCCGTAAGGGGCTTATTTGGATCCACTAGTTTCATGCTATGGTTAGGTTTACCTTAATACTTCTTTTGTAGTTGCGGATGCTTGCAATAGGGGTTAATCATAAGTGGGATGCTTGTCCAAGAAAGGGCAGTACCCAAGCACCGGTCCACCCACATATCAAATTATCAAAGTACCGAATGCGAATCATATGAGCGTGATGAAAACTAGCTTGACGATAATTCCCATGTGTCCTCGGGAGCGCTTTTCTCATTATAAAAAATTGTCCAGGCTTGTCCTTTGCTACAAAAAGGATTGGGCTACCTTGCTGCACTTTATTTACTTTCATTGCTTGTTAGCCGTTACAAATTATCTTATCACAAAACTATCTGTTACCTACAATTTTAGTGCTTGCAGAGAATACCTTACTGAAAACCGCTTGGCATTTCCTTCTGCTCCTCGTTGGGTTCGACACTCTTACTTATCGAAAGGACTACGATAGATCCCCTATACTTGTGTGTCATCAAGACTCTTTTCTGGCACCGTTGCCGGGGAGTGAAGCGCCTTTGGTGAGTGGAACTTGGTAAGGAAACATTTATATAGTGTGCTGAAATTTCTGTCACTTGTTACTATGGAAACTAATCCTTTGAGGGGCTTGTTCGGGGTATCTTTGCCCCGACCAGTAGAGCAAAGAGTTGCTCCTCAACCTACTGAACCTACTGAAAATATTTACTTTGAGATTCCTTCGGGTATGATAGAGAAACTGCTATCTAATCCCTTTGCAGGAGATGGAACATTGCATCCCGATTTACACCTTATCTTTGTGGATGAAGTTTGTGGATTATTTAAGCTTGCAGGTATTCCCGATGATGTTGTTAAGAGGAAGGTCTTCCCTTTATCTTTGAAGGGAGATGCATTGACATGGTATAGGCTATGTGATGATACGGGATCTTGGAACTATAAACGATTGAAGTTGGAATTTCACCAGAAG
The DNA here is from genome assembly GCF_018294505.1 of Triticum aestivum. NCBI lineage: Eukaryota > Viridiplantae > Streptophyta > Magnoliopsida > Poales > Poaceae > Triticum > Triticum aestivum. Next base: position 272,046,191 of record NC_057807.1, on the reverse strand, counting down.
TTCTATCCTATGCATCTTATTCACCGTGATCATAATTATATATATAATTTTTGGCCTCGCGAAGGAGAAAGCATCGCTCAAGCTTGGGGGAGGCTTAAGTCAATGTTATATTCATGCCCCAATCATGAGCTCTCAAGAGAAATGATTATTCAAAAAATTTATGCTCGGCTTTCTCTCAATGATCGCACCATGCTTGATACTTCCTGTGCTGGTTCTTATATGCTGAAGACTACTGAATTCAAGTGGGATTTACTGGAAAGAATTAAACGCAACTCTGAAGATTGGGGTTCCGACGATGGTAAGGAGTCAGGTATGACACCTAAGTTTGATTGTGTTAAATCTTTTATGGATACCGATGCTTTTCGTGGATTTAGCGCTAAATATGGACTTGACTCTGAGATAGTAGCTGCTTTTTGTGAATCTTTTGCTACTCACGTTGATCTCCCTAAGGAGAAGTGGTTTAAATATAATCCTCCCACTGAAGTAAAGGTAGTTGCACCTATTACAGTTGAAGAAAAGACTATCACTTATAATGATCCTATTGTTCCTACTACTTATGTTGAGAAACCACCTTTTCCTGTTAGGATAAAGGATCATGCTAAAGCTTCAACTGTTGTTCGTAAGAGTAATACTAGAACATATACACCCCCTGAGCAAATTAAAGTTGAACATAGTATTGCTATGGTTAAAGATCTCTTGGATGATAATATAGATGGGCATGTTATTTACTTCTGTGGTGAAACTGCTAATATTGCTAGACCAGATGCTAAGATACATAGACATGTTGTAGGCATGCATGTTATTTCTGTTAAAATAGGAGATCATTGTTATCATGGCTTATGTGATATGGGTAGTAGTGCTAGTGCAATACCTATTTCCTTATATAGAGAAATTATGCATGACATTGCACCCGCTGAGTTAGAAGGTATTGATGTTACTATTAAGCTTGCCAATAGAGATACTATTTCACCAGTTGGGATTGTTAGAGATGTTGAAGTCTTGTGTGGGAAAGTTAAATACCCTGCTGATTTTCTTGTTCTTGGTTCCCCACAAGATGACTTTTGTCCCATTATATTTGGTAGACCCTTCTTGAATACTGTTAATGCTAAGATTGATTTGAAAAGGATATTGTTACAATTGGCTTGGGGGATATGAAACATGTGTTTAATTTTGCTAAGTTTCGTAGACAACCCCGTGATAAAGAATTGCCTAGTAAGGATGAAATTATTGGTCTTGCTTCTATTGCCGTGCCTCCTACTGATCCGTTAGAACAATATTTGCTAGACCATGAAAATGATATGTTTATGAATGAAAGAAGGGAAATAGACGAAGTATTCCTTCAACAGGGTCCTATTCTGAAACACAACTTGCCTGTTGAAGTCCTAGGTGATCCCCCTCCACCCAAGGGTGATCCCGTGTTTGAGCTCAAACCTTTACCTGATAATCTTAAATATGCTTATCTTGATGAAAAGAAGATATATCCTGTTATTATTAGTCCTAACCTTTCAGAGCAAGAAGAGGAAAGATTGTTGAAAACTCTGAAGAAGCACCGTGCTGCTATTGGATATACTCTGGATGATCTTAAGGGCATTAGTCCCACCCTATGCCAAAACAAAATAAAATTGGAAAAAGATGCCAAACCAGTTAGAGATCCTCAACGACGGTTAAATCCTAAGATGAAAGAAGTGGTAAGAAAGGAGATACTAAAGCTCCTTGAGGCAGGTATAATTTATCCCGTTGCTGATAGTGATTGGGTAAGTCCTGTCCATTGCGTCCCTAAGAAGGGAGGTATTACTGTTGTTCCTAATGATAAAGATGAATTGATCCCGCAAAGAATTATTACAGGTTATAGGATGGTAATTGATTTCCGTAAATTAAATAAAGCTACTAAGAAAGATCATTACCCTTTACCTTTTATTGATCAAATGCTAGAAAGACTATCCAAACATACACATTTCTGCTTTCTAGATGGTTATTCTGGTTTCTCTCAAATACCTGTGTCAGCGGAGGATCAATCAAAAACTACTTTTACTTGCCCTTTCGGTACTTTTGCTTATAGACGTATGCCTTTTGGTTTATGTAATGCACCTGCTACCTTTCAAAGATGCATGATGGCTATATTCTCTGACTTTTGTGAAAAGATTTGTGAGGTATTCATGGATGACTTCTCCGTTTATGGATCCTCTTTTGATGATTGCTTGAGCAACCTTGATCGAGTTTTGCAGAGATGTGAAGACACTAGTCTCGTCTTGAATTGGGAAAAGTGCCACTTTATGGTTAATGAAGGCATTGTCTTGGGGCATAAAATTTCTGAAAGAGGTATTGAAGTTGATAAAGCTAAAGTTGATGCTATTGAAAAGATGCCATGTCCCAAGGACATTAAAGGTATAAGAAGTTTCCTTGGTCATGCCGGTTTTTATAGGAGGTTCATTAAGGACTTTTCTAAAATCTCTAGGCCTCTGACTAATTTATTGCAAAAAGATATTCCTTTTGTCTTTGATGATGATTGTGTAGAAGCATTTGAAATACTTAAGAAAGCTTTGATCACTGCACCTATTGTTCAGCCACCTGATTGGAATTTACCCTTTGAAATTATGTGTGATGCTAGTGATTATGCTGTAGGTGCTGTTCTAGGGCAAAGAGTTGATAAGAAATTAAATGTTATCCAGTATGCTAGTAAAACTCTTGATACTGCCCAGAGAAATTATGCTACTACTGAAAAAGAATTCTTAGCAGTTGTATTTGCTTGTGATAAGTTCAGACCTTATATTGTTGATTCTAAAGTTACTATTCACACTGATCATGCTGCTATTAAATATCTTATGGAAAAGAAAGATGCTAAGCCTAGACTTATTAGATGGGTTCTCTTGCTCCAAGAATTTGATTTGCATATTATTGATAGAAAGGGAGCTGAGAACCCCGTTGCAGACAACTTGTCTAGGTTAGAGAATGTTCTTGATGACCCACTACCTATTGATGATAGCTTTCCTGATGAACAATTAGCGGTCATTAATGCTTCTTGTACTGCTCCATGGTATGCTGATTATGCTAATTACATTGTTGCTAAATTTATACCACCTAGTTTCACATACCAGCAAAAGAAAAAGTTCTTTTATGATTTAAGACATTACTTCTGGGATGACCCACACCTTTATAAAGAAGGAGTAGATGGTGTTATTAGACGTTGTGTACCTGAGCATGAACAGGAACAGATCCTACGCAAGTGTCACTCCGAACCATATGGAGGACACCACGCTGGAGATAGAACTGCACATAAGGTATTGCAATCCGGTTTTTATTGGCCTACTCTCTTCAAAGATGCTCGTAAGTTTGTCTTGTCTTGTGATGAATGTCAAAGAATTGGTAATATTAGTAGACGTCAAGAAATGCCTATGAATTATTCTCTTGTTATTGAACCATTTGATGTTTGGGGCTTTGATTATATGGGACCTTTTCCTGCCTCTAATGGATACACACATATTTTAGTTGCTGTTGATTACGTTACTAAGTGGGTAGAAGCTATTCCAACTAGTAGTGCTGATCATAACACCTCTATTAAGATGCTTAAAGAAGTTATTTTTCCGAGGTTTGGAGTCCCTAGATATCTCATGACTGATGGTGGTTCACATTTTATTCATGGTGCTTTTCGTAAAATGCTTGCTAAGTATGATGTTAATCATAGAATTGCATCTCCTTATCACCCACAGTCTAGTGGTCAAGTAGAGTTGAGTAATAGAGAGCTCAAATTAATTTTGCAAAAGACTGTCAATAGATCTAGAAAGAATTGGTCCAAGAAACTTGATGATGCATTATGGGCCTATAGAACTGCATATAAAAATCCTATGGGTATGTCTCCGTATAAGATGGTTTATGGAAAAGCATGTCACTTACCTCTCGAACTTGAACATAAGCATATTGGGCTATTAAAGAGCTCAACTATGACTTCAAACTTGCCGGTGAGAAGAGGTTATTTGATATTAGCTCACTTGATGAATGGAGAACCCAAGCCTATGAGAATGCCAAGCTGTTCAAAGAAAAAGTTAAAAGATGGCATGACAAAAGAATACAAAAGCGTGAGTTTAACGTAGGTGATTATGTGTTGCTATTCAACTCTCGTTTAAGATTTTTTGCAGGAAAACTTCTCTCTAAGTGGGAAGGTCCTTACGTTATCGAGGAGGTCTATCGTTTCGGTGCCATAAGAATTAACAACTTCGAAGGCACAAGTCCGAGGGTGGTGAACGGTCAAAGAATCAAACATTATATCTCAGGTAATCCTATCAATGTTGAAACTAATATTATTGAAACCGTAACCCCGGAGGAATACATAAGGGACACTTTCCAGAACATTTCAGACTCCGAAAAGGAATAGGTATGTGGTACGGTAAGTAAACCGACTCCAAAACAATTCTAATGGCAATTTTCCTCCATTTTGGAATATTTGAGAATTTTGGAAAGCAAGAAGTAATCCGGGAAGGACACGAGGCCTCCACGAGGGTGGAGGGCGCGCCCACCCTTCCTGGGCGTGCCCCCCTATCTCGTGGGCACCTCGTGTGCCTCCCGGACTCCGTTTTCTTGCACGTTACTTCTTTTGGTCGGTAAAAATTCATTATATAATCTCGCGAAGGTTTTGACCACCGTATCACGCAAAAATCTCTGTTTTCTTTCGAGCTATTTTTCTGACAGATCTAGAGCACCATGACGTCTCCAAGCGCTCCCAGGACAAGTTTTTCGAGAGGGTTATCAACCCCTATCTCGCGGAGGTGCTGCAACACCCTCAAACCATTGAGATGCGTGAGGGGGTGCTGCACATCCGCGATGTGGAGGGACCAAGGCGTACCGGAAGCGTGGAGACAAAGCTCGAAGCTATGGAGCAACAAGTTTTCAAGTGCCAAGGGATGGTGGAGCGTGGACTCAACGCCAACCAGATGATGATCGCGGAATTCACCAACAACCACAAGCTAGACGCCAAGAACATTGGGGATACCATCTTCAAGCTTCATGAGAAAATCGAGCACCTCCAAGCCCAGATCTATGACCTGCAAAACCAAAACTGTGAGTATGAATATAGATTCAAGAGGATGAGTTTGGCTGCAGATTTGAGGATCCCGGAGACTCGATCATCCTTCTATGATGGTGAGCCTATGCCTTGGAAGATGGACGACAAGCCTACATCATCAACAACTCCTTCTTCACCACCTCCGAGGACATAATCACATGGGTATGGGCACTCCCCTTGGCAACTGCCAAGCTTGGGGGAGGTGCCCCGGTATCGTATCACCATCACACTCCTATCTTTACCGTTTTACTTAGTTCGATCCTTTTAGTAATATCTTGATCTAGTAGAATAAAGTTTTGGTATGAATTAGTTTTGAGTTTTGCTTTGTGATCTCTTATGTAATCGAGTCCGTGAGCTATTATAATAAAGATTAGTGTTGAGTCAAGGGCTTTGCTATCTTGCTATGATCTTGAGAAAATAGAAAGAATAAAAAGAATAAAAGAGTTCATATTGATCTTATGGATAGTAATGACTTCACATATAAAGAGTATGAGGCATAAAAGTTGTTGAGAGTTGACAAACATAGTTTTGGTCATCGTTGCAATTAATAGGAAGTAATAAAGAAAGAGAGGTTTCACATATAAATATACTATCTTGGACATCTTTTATGATTGTGAGCACTCATTAAGTATGACATGCTAAAGAGTTGATGTTGGACAAGGAAGACAACGTAATGGGTTTATGTTTTCTCACATCTCAGTTAAAGTATATTGTCATGGATCTTCCAACATGTTGAGCTTGCCTTTCCCCCTCATGCTAGCCAAAATTCCTTGCACCAAGTAGAGATACTACTTGTGCTTCCAAATATCCTTAAACCCAGTTTTGCCATGAGAGTCCACCATACCTACCTATGGATTGAGTAAGATCCTTCAAGTAAGTTGTCATGTTGCAAGCAATAAAAATTGCTCTCTAAATATGTATGACTTATTAGTGCGGAGAAAATAAGCTTTATACGATCGTGTGATATGGAAGTAATAAAAGCGACGGACTGCATAATAAAGGTTCATATCACAAGTGGCAATATAAAGTGACGTTCTTTTGCATTAAGATTTTGTGCATCCAACCCTAAAAGCACATGACAACCTCTGCTTCCCTCTGCGAAGGGCCTATCTTTTACTTTATGTATTTTACTTTATGCAAGACTCAAGGTGATCTTCACCTTTCCCTTTTTCATTTTATCCTTTGGCAAGCACCTCGTGTTGGAAAGATCCTGATATATATATATCCAATTGGATGTAAGTTAGCATGAACTATTATTGTTGACATCACCCAAAGGTGAATACGTTGGGAGGCAAACATATAAGCCCCTATCTTTCTCAGTGTCCGATTAAAACTCCATAACCATAAGTATTGCGTGAGTGTTAGCAATTGTAGAAGACTATATGATAGTTGAGTATGTGGACTTGCGGAAAAGCTCTATTCTTGACTCTTTCTGATGTTATGATAAATTGCAATTGCTTCGATGACTGAGATTATAGTTTGTTAGTTCTCAATTAAGTTTCTGAACCATACTTGACATTGTGAATAGATTGTTACTTGAGCATAAGAAATCATATGACAAAATCTATATATGTTGCTGTTATAAGAATGATCATGATGCCCTCATGTCCGTATTTTATTTTTATCGACACCTCTATCTCTAAACATGTGGACATATTTTTCGATATCGGCTTCCGCTTGAGGACAAGCGAGGTCTAAGCTTGGGGGAGTTGATACGTCCATTTTGCATCATGCTTTTATATCGATATTTATTGCATTATGGGCTGTTATTACACGTTATGTCATAATACTTATGGCTATTCTCTCTTATTTTACAAGGTTTATCATGAAGAGGGAGAATGCCGGCAGCTGGGATTCTGGCTGGAAAAGGAGCAAATATTGGAAACCTATTCTGCACAGCTCCAAAAATCCTGAAACTCCACGAAGTCATTTTTGGAATTAATAAGAATTATTGAGCGAAGAAAGTACCAGAGGGGGCCCACACCCTGGCCAGGAGGGTGGGGGCGCCCCCCTACTGGGCGCGCCCCCTGTCTCCTGGGCCCCCTGGTGGCCCTCCGGTGCCCATCTTCTGCTATATGAAGGCTTTTACCCTGGAAAAAAATCATAAGCAAGCTTACGGGACGAAACTCCGCCGCCACGAGGCGGAACCTTGGCGGAACCAATCTAGGGCTCCGGCGGAGCTGTTCTGCCGGGGAAACTTCCCTCCGGGAGGGGGAAATCATCACCATCGTCATCACCAACGATCCTCTCATCGGGAGGGGGTCAATCTCCATCAACATCTTCACCAGCACCATCTCCTCTCAAAACCCTAGTTCATCTCTTGTATCCAATCTTGTATCAAAACCACAAATTGGTACCTGTGGGTTGCTAGTAGTGTTGATTACTCCTTGTAGTTGATGCTAATTGGTTTACTTGGTGGAAGATCATATGTTCAGATCCTTAATGCATATTAATACTCCTCTGATCATGAACATGAATATGCTTTGTGAGTAGTTACGTTTGTTCCTGAGGACATGGGTGAAGTCTTGCTATTAGTAGTCATGTGAATTTGGTATTCGTTCGATATTTTGATGAGATGTATGTTGTCTCTCCTCTAGTGGTGTTATGTGAACGTCGACTACATGACACTTCACCATTATTTGGGCCTAGAGGAAGGCATTGGGAAGTAATAAGTAGATGATGGGTTGCTAGAGTGACAGAAGCTTAAACCCTAGTTTATGCGTTGCTTCGTAAGGGGCTGATTTGGATCCACTAGTTTCATGCTATGGTTAGGTTTACCTTAATACTTCTTTTGTACTTACGGATGCTTGCAATAGGGGTTAATCATATGTGGGATGCTTTTCCAAGAAAGGGCAGTACCCAAGCACCGGTCCACCCACATATCAAATTATCAAAGTACCGAACGCGAATCATATGAGCGTGATGAAAACTAGCTTGACGATAATTCCCATGTGTCCTCGGGAACGCTTTTCTCATTATAAGAAATTGTCCAGGCTTGTCCTTTGCTACAAAAAGGATTGGGCCACGTTGCTGCACTTTATTAATTTCATTGCTTGTTACCCATTACAAATTATCTTATCACAAAACTATCTGTTACCTACAATTTCAGTGCTTGCAGAGAATACCTTACTGAAAACCGCTTGTCATTTCCTTCTGCTCCTCGTTGGGTTCGACACTCTTACTTAGCGAAAGGACTACGATAGATCCCCTATACTTGTGGGTCATCAAGCAGCACCACCAGAAAGCATCATATAGCAGCATCAACAGCAGTTCATAGCAACTCACATACAGCAGCAGCAACAGTGTGCAATTCATCATATACCAGCAGCAGCTCATAGCAATTCATCATATAGCACAGTAGGAGTAGCTCATAGCAATTCATCATATAGCAGCAGCAGAAGCAGCATAGCAATTCATCATATAGCAGCAGCAGGAGTAGCTCATAGCAATTCATCATATAACAGCAGCAGGAGTAGCTCATAGCAATTCATCATATAGCAGGAGCAGGAGCAACTCATAGCAATTCATCATATAGCAGTAGCAGGGGCAGCTTATAGCATTTCATCATATAGCAGCAGCAGCTCATAGCAATTCATCATATAACAGCAGCAGGAGTAGCTCATAGAAATGCATCATATAGCAGCATAAGAAGCAGCTTGTAGCAATTCATCGTATAGCGAATCAGAATGAAAATTTGGCAAAAAAATAGAGGAGATCCTCACCTTGTTGGATGAGCTCATCCTTCAACAGCACCTCAAGGCCACGGCCTGGGAGGAAGGGAGGGGGAATAAGGTGCCATCTACCACAGTGTGGCATCGGTCATAGTTGTGCGGCGCCCGCCGGAGTAGTGCGTTGGACGGACCACAATGGAGCAGCTCTTGGAGACCATGAAAATGAGGGGCGGCGCCAGAGGGAGGAGCAGCCGACGAGATTTGGCCCTACCCGCCGGCCATGTAGCCTAGCTGGACAGAGCATCGTCAAGAACCAGGCCAGATGGGACCAGCGGTGACGGCTCGCTGGAGGAACCCTAGCGCTGTAGGCAGGGGATCGAGGTAGAGGGAAAGGGGAGAGGAGATGCAAGCGGGCAGGGCAATGAATGCTTGCTTGTTTGTTTTTACTTGAGGGTCGGGTGTGACACGGGCATAAGTAGTGGCATTTTGAGTGTAATATAGGCAGACAGCAGAGTCATTTCACTATTCCCCTTCCCTTCAATTTTTAGTGAGCTTCTACCCTAAACACCCCCCTCCAAAGCGAAATAAGTTAAGCCCAAGCCCATAACTCAAAAATGACTTCTTACATCTTTTATGACTTATTTTGACAATAAGCTCTGAAAAGGTGGAATAGAACTGACCCTTAACCTGCAATTCAATTTTGCGTGCAATGATGAATCACGCCTGCCTGCTATAGTGTAAAATTAGGCATCATCATACATGGCATAACCTAATACATGTGCATTCCATTGTAGAATTAGGAATATGCAATGTTTATGTTAGTTCATACGTTGGACATGATGTGTAAATGCCCCTTAAATATGGTCAGTCAAGTGATGGTCTTTAAGCCTCCTTCTTTGCTTCTTTTCTTGATATGTAAGATTTGCTCACACATCTGTTCAATTGCTTGTTTGTATCAGCCAGCCATACTAGGACTGTTTTCTTTGATACTTGTTGTTCTTGACCTCTAACAGAGCTTGTCAACGATTTAAACACTAAGGGCTGCTGTAGTGGGGGCTTGTCTAACTCATAGGTGACATAAAGGTTTGGATGTACACTAAAGTAGGATCTCCAAGAATACCTGGAGATCCAGTCGGAAGGTATGCCTAGTTTTTACATAGTGCACACATAGTAAATGCTCATTTCATTGTGTGTAAGTGCAAGAGATGTGGCATGTTTCATTATGTGGTGTTGTTTTGTTATAATCTCATCCTTTTGTGTTGTTCACAGACTGGAAAGTATGCATATTTATCTTCCAAGGAGACGAGTAACTAGTTTGTGTCACCTTGCAGAGGGGGTGCAATGAAGATAAGATTGAGGATTTCCAAGTACAAGATGTTAGGAAGGAGCCTTGCAAGATAAGGAGGAGCAGTGCTAAGCCTGTTCAACCAGTTAAGGTAAGTCAGTGTATCCAACTCAACGGTTCAATTGCTTGTTTGTTTCAGGCATAGTTAATTTGCTCTTTGCAGTTGCTTTATTTGTCCTCAGTTAATGAGATGCCAAACAATGATGCCTGATGTTGGGTACTTGTATAACTATTAGTTGACATAATTAAAGTCCTTACCATTTAATTAGTGTGCCTGAAGCTTTAAAGTCTATTAACCAACTATTATTGCATGAGGCTCACAATCTAGTTTATACTAGGCTAATGATTGCATAGTTTTGCTTGCTGTAGTAGGTTTGTATGAATCCCTCTGCTTTTCATTATGCTCCCTAAGGCTTTAATTGAGCTACAGAATGGCCAGCTGCTTGCTTACTTATACACAACGTGCTGTCTAAATTTGTAACTTGTTTGTGTTTTGGATTTCGCCCCAACATCGTGCTCCTCTAGTGAGCTAAGAGAGATTTTTGTATGGTATGGGGCTGCACAGACTACCATTTTTGTAATTTTTATAATATCACCTACTTATACTTCATGATGTGTACCATTATTGTTAGTCATGTTTTGCCATGTATAAAATAGTTTGTCTTGCTCGCTTCACTGTTGTAACTATATTTTTTTTCCTAGTCATGTGTACTTACAGAAACATTTCAGGATGAAGTGACATCAACACAAAGATCTGCGAGCAATGCAGCATGGCCGTTACCAAATGATTATGGATTGGAATTGGAATGTGCTGATGTTCTCGAGCATCAACTAGAGGTGGCAAGACAACGTGTACATGATTCTCAACATACAATCAACAAGTTGAGACTGGACTTGCAAGTATTAGATGCAGGAGTCAAAAAAGTGAAATGAGACACTGAGGTAACCAAGAAGGAATTGGAGTTTTTGCAGACTGAAATTTATGCTATCTGAATCCGGCCAATCCTATTTTCTGAAGAGATTATAGTTCAAATGGTAAGTTCTGTTGATGCGTGTCCATGATGTATGAGCTTTATTTGTCCAGTGTATGTAATTTGTTGTTTGTGTACGCTTTATTATCACTCGTGCCGAACTATAATGCCCAATGGATATATTCGGCTGTAATTTCTTTATTGTGTAGTGTAGGATTATTCTACGTTTCTATGCCTTAGTCTTTTTATTGTATGGTGTATGTTTTTTAGAGGTGGTAGTATAGAGTAGGGTAATTTTTTAATATGCTATATTGTTGAAATGGGGGCCAACACACCCAAACATTTCCTGGACGCCATAGAAACGAAGAAACATGTGTAGTCAAAGCGGGCCTTAATTGGATTTGTCAAAATAATATTTAGTGGATCCCAAATGATGTGGCCCACCGTAACAACAACTCTTAGCAGGCCGTTAACATGCCAAAAGCTCGATAGGGCCGTATAAATGGAAATGGCCCGCGGGCCTCTAGCAGGCCGAAATAAATGTCAATATTGTCTCGGCCCTTTTATATTACGGGCAGTAAGAAGCCGAAAGTGTTACGGGCCAGAGGAGGCCCAATTTGCAAACTAGGCTTTTTAGCAGGCCAAAAGTCGCGTCGGGCGGAAATTTTGCCCTGCAAAACATGGGCCCCTAATGGACCCAAAGTCAAAGGCCCAACTGTTGTGCGGGCCGTTAATAGGCCGAAAGAAAAAATGGGCTAGGAATTGGCCCATTTATAAATGGGCCGAGGACAGACCTAAAGTCATAACGGGCTAGAATTGGCCCAACTGTAGAATGGGCCGAGAAAAGGCCGAAAGACGTTCCGGGCCATTAACGGACTGGAACTGATGATGGGTTGCTAACAGGCTGAAAGAAGGTCGGGCCGTAATTGGGCCCAAAGACGTAGCAGGCCGTTAACGGGCTGAAAGTAACGATGGGCTAGAAATTGTCAAATCTAAAATGGGCCTTTAATGGGTCGATTCTGTGTAACTTGTATGGGTCGTGCTTGTGAATGGGCCTAACTCAAGTAGGCCGCTAATGGGCCGGCCCGCTTATTTTGACAGGCCCGGCCTTTTAACCTGAATGGGCCACTATTGGGCCGAGACATGTGTCTACGTATCATAAGCGCGTTTCGTCCATTCGCTCGATGACAACTATCCGAACGTCGGTCCGACACGTGGATCTGCCGGCGAATGAGAATTTTACACGTGGAAAATCCCCATTGGTACACGTTGTTAATGGGTTATCGGATCCTAACCGGAACCCGATAGCTTAACAGCGACCCGGCAATTGACGAAAGCACTTCTATGATGCGCGATTTATCGTCATGGAAGTGGACACTTCTGTGATGATAAATTTTGTAATGTCATGGAACACTTCTACGACAGCATAAGTATGACTATCTTGATTCTATCATAAAATCGTCATGGATGTACATGCATGACAGAAAACGTGACCTACTGTGAAAAACACGTATCATCACGGAAGTGTATTTTTTTGTAGTGATGGCCCCCGGGTCTACTTTCCATCATATAAGTTTTCGATCTACTATTTTGTAATCTTTTACTTTCCATTCTATAAACCAAATTTCTGGTGCCGTTGTCGGGCAGATTTACGCCAAGTCAAGATTTTCTTCCCGTCAAATTGCCAATTTCTGGCACCATTGCCGGGGAGATCTACGTTAAGTCAAGCCATACCAAGTACCCATCATAAACTCTCATCTCTTGCATTACATTATTCGCCATTCGCCTCCCATTTTCCTCTCCCCCACTTCTAAAACAATTTTCGAAAAGATTTGCCTTTTTCTTCGCCTTCTTTCCATATGTCTTTTTGTTTGTGTTTCCATGTGCCTTCTATTTGCTTGCATCTTTGCTTGCTAAAAATCTATTGATATGGATCCACTAAAAGTGTTCTACTTTCATCATCTACGATCTATATGTGCTCGTGCTGAAACCCCAACTAGTTTAGTTGAAGCAAAATCTTTAGATGAGCATGCTCATTTTGTGCGTCACCGTTCGTCTGGAAAAGGGAGACTCTTATGGAATCATATAAACTCTTTGCTGTGTTATGCTTGGAATCTTTGTGAAATTTATGATTTTACTTGTTGTTCTAAGAACCCTAAAAACACCTTCTCTACCTATGTGAGTTTAATGGTAATGAAATCTTATCTTCTTATGAAAAGGGTGTTTATAGTTACTATGATATCGAACAAATTGAAGAATTTGTTGCTTTTAAGGGTGCTCATGAAGTTGCTTCTTTGATTGAAAAGTACTCCCTCCGTACGGAAAAGCTTGTCTCTCAAATGAATGTATCTAGCATCAAGTTAGTGCTAGATACATCCATTTGAGAGACAAGCTTGGGACAAGCTTTTTCGGACGGAGGGAGTATGATATTACTCTCTACAAGTCTGAAAATTCCGACATACTTAAATATTGCTATGAGAACTATGCTCATAATGCCCATGTTAAGGAATTTATTGAGAAAATGACCGTTGCTTTGGAAGAAAATAATGATATGCATGAATCAATAGATAATTATGATTCCGATGATTTGATTGAAATATCCCTTTATGAACATGATGCTTGCTATTCTTATGGCCATGAAGCCAATATTAACTATGCTTATGGAGATGAACTTGCTATAGTTCCTTATGTTAAACATGAAATTATTGCTATTGCACCCACACTTGATAGTTCCTTCAATAAAAAGCATGATTGCAATGATGTTATTATAAATTCTATTAATGTCAAGTGTGTTATTGATATGCAAAACCCTAAGCTTGGGGATGCTAGTTTTGCTATGTCTACTATTTGTTGCAATGATCATGATTGGGGTGATTCTTCTATTAATCTTGAAAATTTATTTAGGCCCCATGAAGAATATGAGATTGATAATAATGTTTGCAATAATATTGAAAGTGGGTTTGGAAGAGTGCCAACTTTAGATCCAACGTATTTGGAGAATGTTCAATCTGATGAAATTTTTGATAAAAGTGGGTTTGCAGAGGTCATGACTTTAGTTAATGTTAATCCATTTTGGAAGAGTGTCAACTTCGCATGCATGTGGATCGTGTTGAGAATATGTTTTGTGATTGCTACATTGTTGAATTTGCTAATGATCCTACATGTAATTATTATGAGAGAGGAAAATATGGTAGAAACTTTCATGTTACTAAATTACCTCTCTTCATGTTGTGATTGCTATTGTTTCTTTCCTCTTCGTTGCATATGCTAGTTTTTCCTTGCTTTGATAATTTGTTTGCTTATAAAATGTTTATGCATAGGAAGTATGTTAGACTTATATGTGTTTGTTAGGTGTTTTATGATGCTCTCTTTGTGTTTCAATTATTATCTTTCGTGTGAGCATCTTTGAAATCTCAATGCCTAGCTAAAAGGCTTTAAAGAAAAGCGCTGGTTGGGAGACAACCCAATATTTTTCCTTGCTGTTTTGTAATAAATAATTCATATAGCCTCTGGTTAGATGTGGTTTCATGTTTTAATTAGTGTTTGTGCCAAGTAAGACCTTTGGGGTAGCTTACGGTGATAGTTGATTTGATCTTGCTAAAAAACAGAAACTTCTGCGCTCAGGAAAACAATTCTCTTTTTTTTACGTAAGAGTGATTTTGATTTGTTATTTTTGCAGAAGATTAATAAAAAAATTGCTTAGGTCGTCCTAAATTTTCAGAATTATTGGAGTTACAGAAGTATTTGAAATATCCAGATTGATACACACTATTCTGTTTTTGACAGATTCTGTTTTCTTTGTGTTGTTTGCTTATTTTGATGAATCTATGGGTAGTATCGGGGGGTATGAACCATGGAAAAGTTGGAATACAGTAGATGTTACACCAATATAAATAAATAATTAGTTCACAACAGTACCAAAAGTGGTGATTTATTTTCTTATACTAACAGAGCTTATGAGATTTTCTTTTGAGTTTTGTGTTGTGAAGTTTTCAAGTTTTGGGTAAGGATTTGATGGACTATGGAATAAGGAGTAGCAAGAGCCTAAGCTTGGGGATGCCCAAGGAACCCCAAGGTAATATTCAAGGACAACCAAGAGCCTAAGCTTGGGGATGCCCCGGAAGGCATCCCCTCTTTCGTCTTCATCTATCGGTAACTTCACTTGATGCTATATTTTTATTCACCACATGATATGTGTTTTGCTTGGAGCATCTTGTATGATTTGTGTCTTTGCTTTTTAGTTTGCCACAATCATCCTTGCTGTACACACCTTTTGAGAGAGACGTGCATGAATCATGATTTATTAGAATACTCTATGTGCTTCACTTATATCTTTTGAGATAGGCAATTTCGCTCTAGTGCTTCACTATATCTTTTTAGAGCACGGCGTTGGTTTTATTTTATAGAAATTTATGAACTCTCATGCTTCACTTATATTATTTTGAGAGTCTTTAAACAGCATGGTAATTTTCTTTGGTTATAAATTTAGTCCTAATATGATAGGCATCCAAGAGGGATATAATAAAGACTTCCATATAAACTGCATCGAATACTATGAGTTTGATTCCTTATGATTGCTTTGAGATATAAACATGGTGATATGAGAGTCATGCTAGTGAGTAATTGTGAACTTGAGAAATACTTGTGTTAAAGTTTGTGATTCTCGTAGCATGCACGTATGGTGAACCGTTATGTGATGAAGTCGGAGCATGATTTATTTATTGATTGTCTTCCTTATGAGTGGCGGTCGGGGACGAGCGATGGTCTTTTCCTACCAATCTATCCCCCTAGGAGCATGCGCGTAGTACTTCGTTTCGATAACTAATAGATTTTTTCAATAAGTATGTGAGTTCTTTATGACTATTATTGAGTCCATGGATTATACGCACTCTCACCCTTCCACCATTGCTAGCCTCTCTAGTACGGCGCAACTTTCGCCGGTGCCATAAACCCACCATATACCTTCCTCAAAACGACCACCATACCTACCTATTATGACATTTCCATAGCCATTCTAAGATATATTTCTAACGCCCTGAGACCGACGCTCCAGATGCCTTCCTTGTATTCCGAGATTCGTCGTGTGATTTGTTTTATTCGTTGCATTCATCCTTGCATCATGTGCATTGCATCATGTCATCATGCAACCCCTTTTTAAAACTCACCTAAATAAATTGCATAGATCGTTGATCTATTTAAATCGAGGGAATTCACTTGTGTTTTCTCTTTATAACATATTAAATCCTCTCAATATTATTAGGGAGCTATAATAAATTTATTCCATTTATTTGGAATTAACCAGAACCCACTTGCAAAATATCCCAATGCCTTTGTTATCTTAATTCTTGGTCTCCAACCTTGCCATATATTCTTTCATCATATTCTGGAGATCCACGAAAAATCCAAATATTTTTGGACCTTCCTTTTATCAAGTCCTAGTTCAAACCCATTTGAATTAAATTCAAATGAGTTTGAATTCTTATCATTCGATCTTGGCCATTTCTATTTCCTTGGAACCAGCGCATTTTTGCGAGTCCGGGAAAATTACCCCCGTGCGCAAATTCTTTCCTTAAACCTCTCTTTCTTTTTCTTCTCTCTAATTTGTTTTCTGCTAAAGGAAATAAGAATAAGAGGGAGAGAGGAGCAAGCCCAGCTGCAGCCTCAGGCCGGCCGGCCCAAGATCCAGCCACGGCCCTACCCTAGCGCCTATCTAACCCTAGCCCCGATCCCCTCCTCTCGATCCCCTGGTCTCTCCCTCCTTCCCCCGCTCGCGCCGCCAGAGAGGAGCGAGAGCCTCTCGCTCGATCCTGTAGCGCCGCCACCTCACACCCTCGATCTCCTCTGCCTCACGTCGCCCTCCGTCGTCAAGCGCCGCCCCTGTCCGGATCTGTTAGGCCCTGCCATGGCCGCGCCTCCCTGCTGCCGAGGCCCCGCCGCCAAGTCCCACCTGCGTCGTTCTGTCGAGCGCCGGGACGAACGGCAGCAGCTCCTCTTCGCCTCGTCCACGTCGACGGGAGCCGTGCCTTGGACCTCTGCACCCTCACCAGAGCGAGCTCGTCCCCGCCGCGCCAAGCCCCTCTCCATCGACCCCGCATGCCATCGCAGAAACTCCATCGCCGTCAGCCGGTGCAACAGCGCCACCGCAGTACTACCCCGACCTCCGCGACCACCACCTTCAGCCTCCCCGTCCTCTGCTTCGCCTCCTCGCACCCCTGCTTCCGCCTCGACAGCCTCCTGTGGATGCAACCACCTTTGCGGCCAAGGACAACGCCGGCCACTTCTTCCAGCCACTGCTCGGCCATGCGCTAGCATCCAGCAGCTCGAGCGGTCCCCGGTGACCTCCCGAGGCAGAGCCTTGCAAGTCCCTCGATGCCCTTTCAGTTCTTCAAGATTGCCAAGACCAGTGATGCACCAAGTATGCGTGTACATCTATCGTTGCTATGGGTCCGTCAAAACCAAGTGCATCAACCATCGTCCAGAGCACCGGGGCACTGGTTGCCTCTAGTTGCGGGTGCTTTGTTTGAGCTTCATCGAAACGTCGCCAAGTACCTCTACGCACGGATGTGCAAGACCATCTCAGATATCGCCAAGTACCACGACAATATGAGTACAACTACCGTTGACATGCTTTTCGCCAAGTACCTCTCGGATCCGACAAGTACCCCGATGACGTGTGTACCACTACTGTTGACCCTTGAAGACCCCATGGACGTCAAGTTCCTCACTACGACCCCGAACATCTACGGATTGTGTACGACTACTTCCACTACGGTCGTGTACCACTACTTCCACTACCATCGTGAGAACGTCTACTTCCTCTGCATCGTACCAAATCCAAACCACTCCGAAATGCACGCTTCAAAGGTATAATCCCGAGATGACGATCGCCCGTGAATGAATGCATGCTTGGTTGTATGAGATGCTCGAGTTTTGCACCATGATCGAATTGTCCTTGCGATGCCCCTCTTTTGCCATGCCACCGTCCCGTGGGAACCCGGAATTCGGGAGCACCCCACCATCCTTGCATGACACGCTCACGCCCACTTTCTTTTGCACCGACATCTCGACGAGTTATCGGATCATCAAAATGTTGTCGTGGCACCATTTTCGTTGTCGTTGCCATGGCACCCCTTTCGTTCCGCCATGGTGACCAAATACTTCATAACATGCTCATGTCAATGTTTTCATAAAAATTGCATAAACTTGTATATGTCATCCGCATCATGATAACAACAATTAAAATGTTTAAAATTGTTGTTTGCATTAAGTTGCTAAATAACATATGGGGATTTCCGGAATTGTTGTTTGTTGTTTTCGGCCTCATTTAAACTTGCCTAAATAGGTGGTTTGCTCATGCTTCACCTCTTGCCATGTTTAATAACATTTAATATAGTTGGGTACATAAACGAGAGAGAACTAAATATTTGAATGTGGTGTTTCGTCAATATGCAACTCGTTGCATATTGAGCTCCACTTAACTTGTAGTATTGTTTGTTGCACTTTGCCATGCCATGCCTCTTTAAACCGGACATGCATCATACTTGTTTGTGCATCATGACATGTTTATGCTTGTGTGTTTACCATATTGTTTGCTTCTTTCCGGTTTGCTTCTCTCGTTAGCTTCGGTTTCGTTCCGGAGTTGTGAGGATTTGTTCGACTACGTCTGTTTATCTTCTTCATGGATTCATTCTTCTTCCTTGCGGGATTTCAGGCAAGATGACCATTACCCTTGATATCACTTCTATCTTTGCTTGATAGTTGCTTCGTTCTATCGCTGTGCTGTGCTACCTATCACTTGTTTACCATGCCTCCCATATTGTCATGTCAGCCTCTAACCTTTTCACCCTTCCTAGCAAACCGTTGCTTGGCTATGTTACCGCTTTGCTCAGCCCTTCTTGTAGTGTTGTTAGTTGCAGGTGAAGTTGAAGATTGCTCCATGATGGACAGGATTATGTTGGGATATCACAGTATCTCTTATTTAATTAATGCATCTATATACTTGGTAAAGGCTGGAAGGCTCGGCCTTATGCCTTGTGTTTTTTCCACTCTTGCCGCCCTAGTTTCCGTCATACCGGTGTTATGTTCCTTGATTTTGCATTCCTTACGCAGTTGGGTGATTTATGGGACCCCCTTGATAGTTCGCTTTGAATAAAACTCCTCCAGCAAGGCCCAACCTTGGTTTTAACATTTGCCACCTAAGCCTTTTTCCCTTGGGTTGTGTAGACTCAAGGGTCATCTTTGTTTTAACCCCCCCCCCCGGGCCAGTGTTCCTTCGAATGTTGGTCTGAAACGAGCAGACTTCGGGGCCACCACGGGGCAACTCGAGGGCTGGTTTTACTCGTAGGCTGACCTATCCGTTGTGCCCTGAGAACGAGATATGTGCAGCTCCAATCTGGATTTGTCGGCACATCGGGCGGGTTTGCTGGTCTTGTTTTACCATTATCGAAATGTCTTGTAACCGGGATTCCGAGTCTGATCGGGTCTTCCTGGGAGAAGGAATATCCTCCATTGACAGTGAGAGCTTATGATGGGCTAAGTTGGGACACCCCTGCAGGGTATAAACTTTCGAGAGCCGTGCACGCGGTTATGTGGCAGATGGGAATTTGTTAATATCCGGTTGTAGAGAACTTGACACTTGACTTAATTAAAACACATCAACCACGTGTGTAGCCGTGATGGTCTCTTTTCGGTGGAGTCCGGGAAGTGAACACAGTTTTGGGTTATGTTTGACGTAAGTAGGAGTTCAGGATCACTTCTTGATCACTTCTAGTTTCTTGACCGTTCCGTTGCTTCTCTTCTCGCTCTTATTTGCGTATGTTAGCCACCATATATGCTTAGTGCTTGCTGCTACTCCACCTCATTACCTCTTCCTACCCATAAGCTTAAATAGTCTTGATCTCACGGGTTTTGAGATTGCTGAGTCCTCGTGACTCACCAGATACTATGACAACAGTTGCAGGTCCCGATGATACCAGTGCAGGTGATGCAACCAAGCTCAGATGGTAGCTCAACAAAGATCTTGGTCGTTGCTATGTTTCGTTTCATGCTGATCAGTAGTGGAGCCCAGTTGGGACGATCGGGGATCTAGCAGTTGGGTTATCTTCTTTTCTTTTGCCTTCGTCCGTAGTCAGACTATGTGTGTACTCTGAATGATGTATGAATTATATGTTCATTGTGTGAAGTGGCGATTGTAAGCCAACCCTTTATCCCATTCTTGTTCACTACATGGGATTGTGTGAAGATGACCCTTCTTGCGACAAAACCACCATGCTGTTATGCCTCTAAGTCGTGCTTCGACACGTGGGAGATATAGCCGCATCGTGGGTGTTACAAGTTGGTAATCAGAGCCATCCCCGACTTAGGAGCCCCTTGCTTAATCGAATCGTTGGCGTTGTTGAGTCTAGAACAAAAATGTTTTGAGTCTTAGGATTATATATATATTGGAGAGTAGGATTCTTATTACTCATCAGCCCCTTCGTCGCTCTGGTGAGGCCTCCTGATGTAGATGTTTTGTCTTTCCTCGCCTCAAATTTCACTAATTTTTTTAGGATCACGCGGGTATCTTGGGATCATTCCGATATTCTTATGACGAGAGCATTGTTCTTGGTGCCTCCTGACATTTAGGGGTTGTGGCAGTGTCCCGGGGAGTTGAGCTCCGAGGTGTTGTCATCATAATTTTATCGTTTCAGTTCTGGAATACCTGAGTTTTGCCGACATCGAAAATCTCTTTTATGCAGTTGTTGGTGAGATAACCTCGACGCCACCCAGTACTGGGGCGGGAGTTCGGGAGTATTGCCATAACTCATATAACGGATGCTTTTCGAAGGTTGAGGTACACGATTTCCAAAGGTTTCTTGGTTATGTGTTGATGGATGGATACAGCTTGGATGTAGGAATTGTTAGTTTTGGATGAGATATATATTGCTTCCCCTGTATCCCCAACACCAGATTGCATAACCAGAAAGTTTCGGAAGTTTTATAGGTGGGAATTCAAGTAGCTCTAGTTTTTTTCTTTCCAACAGATGCATGATATGAGATTGGGGTTCGACATCTAGTGGTCCGCCTATCCATGGTCGTTTTTACAGTGGTCTCGTTGTGTCTTAAAGAACCCTTGGCTATGCTGGTTCGGGGACACTTCGTATGTCATGTGCACTACCTTGTACATGATGGTGTTGTATGATCGAGCCCGTGTGGGCCCCACCATGAAAACTTCGGACGGAATCTCTATCATATGTTTGTTCCGGCTTATTCTGCAAGCCAAATCCTTTATTTTGTTTTATTTGTGGTATTCGAGTTGCTTCGAGTCAAGTGTTGAATCCATACCTTTCATAAACGGTGTTCTCATATTGCTATGTGAATACTAACCCTTCTTGATCATCGAGATTGTCATGTGAATTCTTTCCGACCGGTGTGCTTCTCTTCAAGTGGATCAGATCATTTCAACATCCGCAAGATCAATTCTAAGTTTTTCTCAACGGTATCCATTCCATCTGCCCCAAGTTGCCTTTGTTTTCCCGCCCTCCCACCCTTTTCTTCTTCAAGGACTCATATATCTTAATCATGTATCCATTTATTCCTGTGAAGTCACTTCACCCTTTTCAATCAATGTTCTGATCCGGTGATCCCTCGTGAAGATGCTCACGAGCTTCAAGTTTATAATTCTTCGTTCTCTTTTCTTCTCTGGTGGATTCAATTCGAGCTTTGTCGATCATATCCTTTCCTCGTTTCAAATGTTTTCTCATGCCGGTGCACCTCTTAATCATTCACTTCTCGATATTCCTTCGTTCTCGAGTGTTGAATATATCTCAGAAGGCTCGTCTTTTCATCCAAGATCCGTTCAAGCTATTTGGAAATTATTATCTCATTCTAGTCATTTAATGCAACCGGTGCAATCTCTCTTCAAAATCGTTCAACGGTGTTTTCTTTTGAGTAGGCCCTAACCCACTGGTTTTTTTCCAAGATCTTACCTAACTCTTCTAACTTATCCGGAGCATTCTCAAATTCTTTCAAAGTTTGACGTAACAATGAATCTCATCAGTCAGATGTTTTCCAAGATCGGTTTCAAATTATTTTTCCTTGTTGGCTCAACCTCTTTGTTTTTCATTCTCCCGGAGTATCTAAACAATTCATGGTGGTTCTCATCATCATTCTCAACATTTGAAGACCGAAGAAGGATTTCTCTTAAATCTTGCTCCATTCTCTTCAAGATTCATGATTCTAGCTTGATGCCATCCTTTCATAATTGTTTTGATTGTGAAAATTCTTTTCACCCATCCGGAGCATTTCATGAGTTGTTTCCATTTCTTTCCTCCGAAGGCCATCATGTCATAATTCTTCATTCTCGGCGTGTAGCTATCGTTCTCCAAATCTAACCGGTGCATCATTCAAATATCCTCTAATCAATTCATGATCTCTTCATTCTCATGTATCTAAATCCCCTCAAGTATCTTCATTCATTTTCAAATTCTTTCCAGTGAATTGTGCCCTTGCTACTCTCTTTTCCAATTTTTATGATGGTTCGTTCAAGATTTCACTTCCTTTGTTATCATATCAATTCATTCGTTGTTTCCAAATCCCACTGGTGGTTCCATCAATACCTTCTCAAGCTTGCGCTATATCTCTTTTAATCCTTTCTACGGGAATAAGTAGTATGCCAAATCCATTGCTTGTCATCAATTTAATTTGATGAAGGATAAGCATACAATAAATCTTATTCTTATTTCCGCGAGGTGATTCAATTCTCTTCTTTCGGAGATTATTCATGATGAAGTAATTCTCGTTTCTAGTGTTTCATCTTTTCTTTTTCCGGAGTTCCAAGTTTTGTCGGTTATATCATCGCGAAGCTCCTTCTAAATCATCGCAAGGCTTCACCTTGTATTTGCAACTTCTCTTTCTTTCTATCATCCTTTTATTACCAGAGTTCTTCATGGAGGCTCAACATGGTGGTTCATCAAGGATTCTTTTCATTCTTCAATCGTACTTCAAGATTTCTCTCGAAGCTAAGATCCGCCAAGCTATACTCAAAAATAAACATGGTGCTCAACACATGTTTTTTTCTGAGGAGTTCAAGTATTCTTCTTCTTGCATTTGAGGTGCAATTCTTTCTACCTTATCTTTTCAGGTTGTGTTATATCATTCTTGACAATTTCCGTTCATGTTTCGCGATTCACATGTTGTCAAGAATGAGATATTTTAAAAACCATCATTTTTCTCTTCGATCATGAGATCTTTTCAACCCAGCAATTTCTTTGTTGGAGTATCTTGGGTTATATTTCACCTAAAGCCTTCCATTGGGGATGTTGCTATTTGTGGTGCTTATCAATGATCCAAGCTTTCTCCATATCCTTCTCGGTGAAAGAGGTTTTTCATCTCTTTGTTGATCTCAAGCAAGCAATTTTTTCCGTTAGTGGCCGGTTGTCACCTCATAATTTTGAGATGTTTTCCATAAGCCCACAACAAGCTTGTGCTTTTCGTTGTTGATTTTCCAACAACTCCGTTAAATCCTACTTTGCAAGGATGCTTTCAAGTTCATTTGTGGCAAAAGTTGTCATTTTCTTTCTGTCCCTTTATCCCAACAATCTAGCTTCTATTCTTTCGTTCCGGAGGCATTGTGATGTTGCTCTCTTCACTAATCATCTTGTTTTGTCAAGATCATGTCCTTTTCCTTGCTTATCCATTTAACCGGAGTGTTGTGTTCTCATTCAAGTTCTTTCATCTTATCAAGTTTTGCCTCTCTTTTCAACCTGAGTGCTGTTTGAAATCCTTCTTATCCATTGTGCCATTCTTTCAATAGTTCCGGAGGCATCGTGTTGTTGTTTTCATCAAGTATCATCCCATCTTCTCAAGTTCATGTTAATTCCTTCCATTTTCAGTCGGAGTACTGTCCAAAATTATATCATTCTTATTCATACTTATCTCGTTTCAACCTGAGTGGTTTCAATTCCTTCTTGTCCATTGTACGCGTCATTCATAGCTTTGCAACCTCCAAGGTTCACATGGTGTTCCTTGTTTCCATTTTCTATCGTAGTGCTCTCAATTGTGTTCAACTGCATTGTGTTCTTTCTTTCAACTTTTCAACCTCTCAAGGTTCTTTGGTTTCACTCTTTTGTCGAAGAAGCAACTTAGTTTTACCTCTTCTCTTCCTCTTCTGTTTCTCTCCGGTGTCATCCTAGATCTCGGGAAGAGATCCTCTCGTAGTGGTGGAGTGTTGTAACGCCCCGAGACCGACGCTCCAGATGCCTTCCTTGTATTCCGAGATTCGTCGTGTGATTTGTTTTGTTCGCTGCATTCATCCTTGCATCATGTCATCATGCAACCCCTTTTTAAAACTCACCTAAATAAATTGCATAGATCGTTGATCTATTTAAATCGAGGGAATTCACTTGTGTTTTCTATTTATAACATATTAAAGCCTCTCAATATTATTAGGGAGCTATAATAAATTTATTCCATTTATTTGGAATTAACCATAACCCACTTGCAAAATATCCCAATGCCTTTGTTATCTTAATTCTTGGTCTCCAACCTTGCCATATATTCTTTCATCATATTCCGGAGCTCCACCAAAAATCCAAACATTTTTGGACCTTCCTTTTATCAAGTCCTAGTTCAAACCCATTTGAATTAAATTCAAATGAGTTTGAATTCTTATCGTTCAATCTTGGCCATTTCTATTTCCTTGGAACCAGCGCATTTTTGCGAGTCCGGGAAAATTACCCCCGTGCGCAAATTCTTTCCTTCAACCTCTCTTTCTTTGTCTTCTCTCTAATTTGTTTTCTGCTAAAGGAAATAAGAATAAGAGGGAGAGAGGAGCAAGCCCAGTTGCAGCCTGAGGCCGGTCGGCCCAAGATCCAGCCAAGGCCCAACCCTAGCACCTATCTAACCCTAGCCCCGATCCCCTCCTCTCGATCCCCTGGTCTCTCCCTCCTTCCCCCGCTTGCACCGCCAGAGAGGAGCGAGAGCCTCTCGCTCGATCCCGTAGCACCGCCACCTCACGCCCTCGATCTCCTCTGCCTCGCGTCGCCCTCCGTTGTCAAGCTCGCCTGTGTCCGGATCCGTCGGGCCCTGCCATGGCCGCGCCTCCCTGCTGCCGAGGCCCCGCCGCCAAGTCCCGCATGCGTCGTTCTGTCGAGCGTCGGGACGAACGGCAGCAGCTCCTCCTTGCCTCGTCCATGTCGACGGGAGCCGTGCCTTGGACCTCTGCACCCTCACCGGAGCGAGCTCGTCCCCGCCGTGCCAAGCCCCTCTCCATCGACCCCGCGCGCCATCGCAGAAACTCCATCGCCATCAGTTGGTGCAGCAGCGCCACCGCAGTACTACCCCGACCTCCGCGACCACCACCTCTGGCCTCCCCGTCCTCTGCTTCGCCTCCTCACACCCCTGCTTCCGCCTCGACAGCCTCCTGTGGATGCAACCACCTTTGCGGCCAAGGCCAACGCCGGCCACTTCTTCCAGCCGCTGCTCAGCCATGCACCAGCATCCAGCAGCTCGAGCGGTCCCTGGTGACCTCCCGAGGCAGAGCCTTGCAAGTCCCTCGATGCCCTTTCAGTTCTTCAAGATTGCCAAGACCAGTGATGCACCAAGTATGCGTGTACGTCTACCGTTGCTATGGGTCCCTCAAAACCAAGTGCATCGACCGTCGTCCAGAGCACCGGGGCACTGGTTGCCTCTAGTTGCGGGTGCTTCGTTTGAGCTTCATCGAAACGTCGCCAAGTACCTCTACGCACGAATGCGCAAGATCGTCTCGGATATCACCAAGTACCACGACAATATGAGTACAACTACCGTCGACATGCTTTTCGCCAAGTACCTCTCGGATCCGACAAGTACCCCGATGACATGTGTACCACTACCGTTGACCCTCGAAGACCCCGTGGACGTCAAGTTCCACACTACGACCCCGAACATCTACGGATTGTGTACGACTACTTCAACTACGGCCGTGTACCACTACTTCAACTACCGTCGTGAGAATGTCTACTTCCTCTACATCCTTCTGAACCCGAACTGCTCCGAAATGCACGCTTCAAAGGTATAATCCCGAGATGACGACCGCCCGTGAACAAATGCATGCTTGGTTGTATGAGATGCTCGAGTTTTGCACCGTGATCGAATTGTCCTTGCGATGCCCCTCTTTTTCCATGCCACCGTCCCGTGGGAACCCGGAACTCGGGAGCACCCCACCATCCTTGCATGACACGCTCACGCCCACTTTCTTTTGCACCGACATCTCGACAAGTTGTCGGATCATCGAAATGTTGTCGTGGCACCATTTCTGTTGTCGTTGCCGTGGCACCCCTTCCGTTCCGCCATGGTGACCAAATGCTTCATAACAGGCTCATGTCAACATTTTCATAAAAAATGCATAAACTTGTATATGTCATCCGCATCATGATAACAACAATTAAAATGTTTAAAATTGTTGTTTGCGTTAAATTGCTAAATAACATATGGGGATTTCCGGAAATTTTGTTTGTTGTTTTCGGCCTCATTTAAACTTGCCTAAATAGGTGGTTTGCTCATGCTTCACCTCTTGCCATGTTTAATAACATTTAGTATTGTTGGGTACATAAACGAGAGAGAACTAAATATTTGAATGTGGTGTTTCGTCAATATGCAACTCGTTGCATATTGAGCTCCACTTAACTTGTAGTATTGTTTGTTGCACTTTGCCATGCCATGCCTCTTTAAACCGGACATGCATCATACTTGTTTGTGCATCATGACATGTTTATGCTTGTGTGTTTACCATATTGTTTGCTTATTTCCGGTTTGCTTCTCTCGTTAGCTTTGGTTTCGTTCCGGAGTTGTGAGGATTCGTTCGACTACGTCTGTTTGTCTTCTTCATGGACTTATTCTTCTTCCTTGCGGGATTTCAGGCAAGATGACCATTACCCTTGATATCACTTCTATCTTTGCTTGATAGTTGCTTCGTTCTATCATTGTGCTGCGCTACCTATCACTTGTTTACCATGCCTCCCATATTGCCATGTCAGCCTCTAACCTTTTCACCCTTCCTAGCAAACCGTTGCTTGGCTATGTTACCGCTTTGCTCAGCCCTTCTTATAGCGTTGTTAGTTGCATCTGAAGTTGAAGATTGCTCCATGATGGACAGGATTATGTTGGGATATCACAATATCTCTTATTTAATTAATGCATCTATATACTTGGTAAAGGGTGGAAGGCTCGGCCTTATGCCTTGTGTTTTGTTCCACTCTTGCCGCCCTAGTTTCCGTCATACCGGTGTTGTGTTCCTTGATTTTGCGTTCCTTACGCGGTTGGGTGATTTATGGGACCCCCTTGACAGTTCGCTTTGAATAAAACTCCTCCAGCAAGGCCCAACCTTGGTTTTAACATTTGCCACCTAAGCCTTTTTCCCTTGGGTTGTGTAGACTCAAGGGTCAACTTTATTTTAACCCCCCCCCCCGGGCCAGTGTTCCTTCAAATGTTGGTCCGAAACGGGCAGACTGCAGGGCCACCACGGGGCAACTCGAGGGC
The DNA here is from genome assembly GCF_018294505.1 of Triticum aestivum. Classification (NCBI taxonomy): domain Eukaryota; kingdom Viridiplantae; phylum Streptophyta; class Magnoliopsida; order Poales; family Poaceae; genus Triticum; species Triticum aestivum. The sequence continues at coordinate 272,018,651 of NC_057807.1, read as the reverse complement.
TGGTTTTACTCGTAGGCTGACCTATCCGTTGTGCCCTGAGAACGAGATATGCACAACTCCAATCTGGATTTGTCGGCACATCGGGCGGCTTTGCTGGTCTTGTTTTTCCATTATCGAAATGTCTTGTAACCGAGATTCCGAGTCTGATCGGGTCTTCCTGGAGAAGGAATATCCTTCGTTGACCTTGAGAGCTTATGATGGGCTAAGTTTGGACACCCCTGCAGGGTATAAACTTTCGAGAGTCGTGCCCGCGGTTATGTGGCAGATGGGAATTTGTTAATATCCGGTTGTAGAGAACTTGACACTTGACTTAATTAAAACACATCAACCGCGTGTGTAGCCGTGATGGTCTCTTTTTGACGGAGTCTGGGAAGTGAACACGGTTTTGGGTTATGTTTGACATAAGTAGGAGTTCAGTATCACTTCTTGATCACTTCTAGCTTCTCGACCGTTCCGTTGCTTCTCTTCTCGCTCTTATTTGCGTATGTTAGCCACCATATATGCTTAGTGTTTGCTGATACTCCACCTCATTACCCCTTCCTACCCATAAGCTTAAATAGTCTTGATCTCGTGGGTTTTGAGATTGCTGAGTCCTCGTGACTCACCAGATACTATCACAACAGTTGCAGGTCCCGATGATACCAGTGCAGGTGATGCAACCGAGCTCAGATGGGAGCTCAACGAAGATCTTGGTCGTTGCTATGTTTTGTTTCATGTTGATCAGTAGTGGAGCCCAGTTGGGACGATCGGGGATCTAGCAGTTGGGTTATCTTCTTTTCTTTTGCCTTTGTCCGTAGTTAGACTATGTGTGTACTCTGAATGATGTATGAATTATATGTTCATTGTGTGAAGTGGTGATTGTAAGCCAACTCTTTATCCCATTCTTGTTCATTACATGGGATTGTGTGAAGATGACCCTTCTTGCGACAAAACCACCGTGCGGTTATGCCTCTAAGTCGTGCTTCGACACATGGGAGATATAGCCGCATCGTGGGTGTTACAATATTGCCATGCAACTTTCCACCGTTCTGTTTATTATGACACGCACCATCATTGTCATATTGCTTTGCATGATCGTGTAGTTGACATCGTATTTGTGGCAAAGCCACCATTCATAATTCTTTCGTACATGTCACTCTTGATTCATTGCACATCCCGGTACATCGCCGGAGGCATTCATATAGAGTCATATTTTGTTCTAAGTATCGAGTTGTAATTTGTTGAGTTGTAAGTAAATAAAAGTGTGATGATCTTCATTGTGAGAGCATTGTCCTATGTGACGAAAGGAAGATGGAGACTATGATTCGCCCACAAGTCGGGATGGGACTCCGGACAAAAAAAAGAGCCAGAAAATGAGAGAAGGCCCAAATAAAAAATGAGAGAAAAGAGAGAAGGGACAATGTTACTATCCTTTTACCACACTTGTGCTTCAAAGTAGCACCATGATCTTCATGATAGAGAGTCTCCTATATTGTCACTTTCATATACTAGTGGGAATTTTAATTATAGAACTTGGCTTGTATATTCCAATGATGGGCTTCCTCAAATTTCCCTAGGTCTTCGTGAGCAAGCGAGTTGGATGCACACCTACTTAGTTTATTTTTGAGCTTTCATAAACTTATAGCTCTTGTGCATCCGTTGCATGGCAATCCCTACTCACTCACATTGATATCTATTGATGGGCATCTCCATAGCCCATTGATACGCCTAGTTGATGCGAGACTATCTCCTTCTTTTGTCTTCTCCACAACTACCTTCTATTCCACCTATAGTGTTATGTCCATGGCTCACACTCATGTATTGCGTGAAAGTTGGAAAAGTTTGAGAACATCAAAAGTATGAAACAATTGCTTGGCTTGTCATCGGGGTTGTCCATGACTTAAATATTTCGTGTGATGAAGAAGGAGCATAGCCAGACTATATGATTTTGTAGGGATAAGCTTTCTTTGGCCATGATATTTTGAGAAGACATAATTGCCTTATTAGTATGCTTGAAGTATTATTGTTTTTATATCAATATTAAACTTTTGTTTTCAATCATACGGATCTGAACATTCATGCCACAATAAAGAAAATTACATGGATAAATATGTTAGGTATCATTCCACATCATTTACCTACTCGAGGACGAGCAGGAATTAAGCTTGGGGATGCTTGATACGTCTCCAATGTATCTGTAATTTTTTATTGTTCCATGCTATTATATTATCTATTTTGGATGTTTTATATGCATTATTATGCTATTTTATATTATTTTTGGGACTGACCTATTAACCTAGAGCCCAGTGTCAGTTCCTGTTTTTCCCAGTTTTAGTCCATTAACTTTTAAAGGATCGGCTAGAGATGGCCTTATGCCTTGTTTATTCCAGTTCTTCACAATGTGATGCTCTATATGTGCAACTATTTGTCATGCAGTTCAATTTCATCGATAACAGTTTCAACAATACCACTATGAATTACGATATTTGGTTGTTGTTAAGGATGTTGCAGTTAACATGCCTTTTCATTTTTTAACAATAACTAGTGTACTTTAGACCCGCACAATACTAGTTTGAATTACTATATTTGCTTGTTTTTAAATGTTATGCCTATTGTAGTTAACACACCTTTCCACTTCTTATTTTGCTTAAATAGTGTGCTTAAACCTGCACACTGAAGCTATCATTTGTAGATTATGTTGTCTACCATGGATATATTTGGTTGATGTTTAGCCTGTTGTGCTTAACATGCCTTTATATGTACACATACATGACAATATCAAGAACAACTGTTGTTTACCATCGAGGCTAGTTTCATCGCATTGCTTATATATACTCACTGTTCAAGATATCGGTAGCTGGTACCATATAGCCTGGGGGCTAATAAGGGATTAATCATCGAATCGGACATTTCACTTAATATATCAGTAATCCATTTATCGATAGGTTTACCAGGGCCATATCTAATATATCTGAGGCCACATAGCAACATGCATTGTACTGAATGACTAAATATGTGATCCTAGGCTACATAGCAACAAGGAAGAGTGTTACCTTAATGTTCTGATGATGTCTAGATATACATGTAATAAGATCTTATATAATGGGATGGAGGGAGTGTTGTACTACATCATTTTGCAATTTTTGTTTAGGTTCTAATATTAACTTGGTGCTTTTAGGTACATATGCCATTGCCAAAGATCCACACTTCGACCCTTTCTGCATATGGGCAATGAGATATTCATGAACCAGCATCAAGTGAGGAAACTGACAAAGATTGTTATTAAAATGGGTCAAAAGATGTCAATTGAACTATTTGTTTACACTTTATGCAAGACAACAGTGAACTGGAGGATGGTAAGTAAGAACTTTGTAGCCTTCTTTTTACTGCCCGTAATGAGTTGTGTTAGATGACAGTGTCTGAATCTTTTTCCTTTGTAGTGGATCCTGAAGCATTTTACTCAAGATTACCTCTCAAACTACATGATTGGCGGCTGGCCATCACAAGGGGTTGGACTAGAGTCGTGCGTGCTTTCTGCATCGAGGAGAGCATAATAGGGCCATTCCGCTTCACCTTGTTGAGCAACCAGAATGTCTCTCGCCTCTTTCTTTAGCATCTGTAATAGTACAAGTATACATGGTTCATCATTCTTTATTTGGTTCTTATGTAATTCTTGAACATATGTACATGTGCATCGAATAATTCTTTGGTTGTTTGAACCTGATGCATATGAATACAGCTATAGCCTACTTTCCAATTCAAATCAGGTACAATTTTAAATGGCAGCAATTAAATTAGGGTGAAATTACGCTCCACAGGTCATTACTGCGCACACGGTCTATAAAGCACAGCGTGTGCGATATACATCATAATCCGACATGGTTCACGGAGAGGAAACGTGTGTAACCATGCACACAGTTGCCGTTTGCAAACCGTGTGTGATGTCAGACAATATCACAAACGGTGCGGGAAAACTAAATGTGAGTGATTGTCGCCCTATCGTACACGGTTTACAATGATGAACTGTTTGTGATGTGCCAAGAATCGTAAACGTAGAGCCAGTTTGGTACGTGTCTGGAATGTGCCTGGACTGCGCCTGGAAAAATTCCGTGCCTGGAATGTGCTTGGTTTTAGGTAAAACCACATAACTCTGACTGCGATGGCAATGCGAGGACAAACGAGTAGCAAGGATGAAGCATTTGGGATATTTGAGATATCGGAAACAGTTTTATAGGGACAACCGTATGCATCATGGCTCCCTATCCCCAATGGTTTCTGGGTCGTGTGGGAAGGACCCCCCTATCACAGTCACTCACTAGGCAACGGTTCAGAACGCCGTCGCAGAAAGGGGTTAAAAACTGTTTCTATAGCACCTCGCTGTACCAGTGTGTGTTGCTGGTGTTGCAACGAGAGATTACAAAAGGTGGACCACAATATGTTCATTGAGGACACACCTTCACTTGAGAGATTAATTGTAGTTGATCAACAAGGTCCAACAAGAATCAATGTCATTTCTGCACCGAAATTGACAGTGGTGGGCTATTCGTCTGTCAAATACTACGAACGTGTTATCTGATCCACATATGTTCAAGTACAACAGTCTCCTTCTATCTCTCCTTCTTGATATCAACATTATTTCTAATTTTGAAGATGTATGTTCGTCTGTCATCCAGAAAAGTTGACCCAGATTCTGCGCACAGTGAAGTTCTTAGCACTAGAATCTATCAGCCCCAACCTGCACGAAGTTGTGAGTTTCCTGAGATACTTTATGTGCCTGAAGAAGTTGTATATCGAGGTGATGTTCCTTTCCTGTTAAAATTTAACCATCAGGGAGTTCAATTTTTCGCACCTTTTCCCAAGTTTACAATGACAATGTACTAAGATTTCTGAAGGAATTTTGCAGGATTTAAGGACATACACCCCCACCCCATACTGGTTGCTTGATTCATATGGTTACAATCCATAAGCATTTCTCCTTTGGATTCATCTGTACTAGTTTTCTTAAGAAATTTTGCATCCACTCCAACCACTTGTGAAGAAGGCTACATTTTTCTAGATTGTAATCAAATGCCCATGTTAATCATGTCAGATCGAAGATGGCATGTTGGTGCATTTTACAAATCCTGCAAACCAAATAGGCCTGTAGTAGTGTTCAAAACTACATGTAGGCAGTAACATGTTCTCTTCTTTTGCACATGATAATAGGCCCGATGGTGGATAATGTGATTCAATATAATGACAATCGCATCGAATTCCCAGATCTGCATCTCTCAAAAATTACTTTGAACTCCTACCGAGGGACCTTACCGGAGATTATATTCGCTAGGTTCTTTGTTGCCAGAGCAAGGGTGCTGAAGGTAATGAGGTTGAACATGCATTTACATAGAAATTATGAATGGTTTGTTGGTCAGAGCTAGAAGTTACTGCAGAATGGAAGAGGCTCCAAAAAAGCTAAACTTCGTATTGGAACTGCATATGCCAGAGTAATTGGAAGTCATTGTGTCAACCCCATACATGACTTGTTAGTAGCTGACCCCTTTGCAGAAATGATGAGGTTTCGAAACTGGCCTTACTATTGGTAATTTTAGTTTGAACCTCTCTTATATCCATGTTCAGCTAATCAGCATGGGTGTTTGCAGCTGAATGATCCGAATTTCATTTCTAATATCAGTTTGAACCTTGTAATCTTCGAATTTTGAGCCATGTAACTCTGGAATTTGAACCTTGTAATATTTCGGGCTTTTGTGGTACAATCGTTGAAATGGCATCGTATGAGACTCATATATTGGTAGTGCTATTTTGACCTTAATATGCAATAGACTTCGATTTTATTAACCATTCATGACCAGGGATCCAGCCGGAAGCAGAGCAATGGCAAACGTCATCGCAACAAGATGTAGTGATTAGATGCTCGTTTCTCCTAGTTTAGTATGCATGTAACTGCTTACTTTGGTGTGTGGAAATGTAATGTGTGTAGTCACTTATGTAACTGTATGCTTAATTTGGTTATGCAATGCTGTTCTTATAAGTATATGTGTTGATTTCTATAGACAGAGCATATCACATCACACACGGACCACACTAGGGAACCCGTCGGTCATGAATATATCAATCGCAGACGGTTGTATACCAGCAAGCGTTTGCCCAGAACACACATGGCTTATTCCATCACAAACAACTCGATCGGGTGGATCAACTATATGCCACGTATCACACACGCAACTCTAATATGATTCGTGCTTGATGTATCCGACATCGCTCGCACATTTCACCTTATTTTACCACGTATCACTATGCCGGCCTCTGCTCGCATCCCTCGGCGCTCTTCTCGCCGTTAGGCGCCACGGCACGCTCTGCTCGCGTCCGTCGATGCGCTCTGCTCGTGTACCTTCCTGCGCTCGGCTTGTGGACAACTTTTCCTTGCATGTTCAACTACTATATGCATATATATGGTTGCTCGCCGTTGAGGCGACCGCGAAGCGCTCTGCCTGCGTCCCTGCGCACGCGCTCTGCTAGCGGTTGGGCCCTACGCATGATCACATTGGGGGCCCCATATGCATGTGGTTGCACCGCATGCGTCGCCACTATGCAGTTACGTGTGGCACGATGGAGTTACGCGCTGCAACTTAGAACTGCCATCCGGGGTGGGGATATTTCAGGCCGTCCAGCTTCCCCATTAATTCCCGCGACCATTATAACCTTAGTCTCTTCAACCTCTCGATCTCGCTCCACAACACAACAAGCACACCCATGATGACACATACAGAGAGTTTATCTAGCGGCGCTGTAATGGAGTTCAGCGAGCATAAAGTGGAGACCCACGTGATACGTCCATTTTGCATCATGCTTTTATATTGATATTTATTGCATTATGGGCTATTATTACACATTATATCACAATACTTATACCTTTTCTCTCTTATTTTACAAGGTTTACATGAAGAGGGAAAATGCCGGCAGCTGGAATTCTGGACTGGAAAAGGAGCAAATATGAGAGACCTATTCTGCACAACTCCAAAACTCCAGAAACTTCACGGAGAATTATTTTGTAATATATAAAAAATATTGGGCAAAGAAAGTACCAGAGGGGGCCCACCAACCATCCACAAGGGTGGGGGCGCGCCCTACCCCCTGGGGCACGCCCCCTACCTTGTGGGCCCCCTGGCAGGCCTCCGATGCCCATCTTCTGCTATATGGTGTGTTTTGACCTGGAAAAAATCAGAAGGAAGCTTTCAGGACGAAGCAACGCCATCTCGGGGCGGAACTTGGGCAGAACCAATCTAGGGCTCCGGCGGAGCTGTTCAGCCGGGGAAACAACCCTCCGAGAGGGGGAAATCATCGTCGTAGTCATCACCAATGATCCTCTCATCGAGAGGGGGTCATTCTCCATCAACATCTTCACCAGCACCATCTCCTCTTAAACGCTAGTTCATCTCTTGTATCCGATGTTTGTCTCAAAAGCTCAGATTGGTACATGTGGGTTGCTAGTAGTGTTGATTACTCATAGTTGATGCTAGTTGGTTTATTCAGTGGGAGATCATATGCTTAGATCCTTAATGATAATTAATACTCCTCTAATTATGAAAATGAATATGCTTTGTGAGTTGTTACGTTTGTTCCTAAGGACATGGGAGAAGTCTTGTTATAAGTAATCATGTGAATTTGGTATTCGTTCGATATTTTGATGAGATGTATGTTGTCTCTCCTCTAGTGGTGTTATGTGAACGTCAACTACATGACACTTCACCATTGTTTGGGCCTAGGGGAAGGCATTGGGAAGTAATAAGTAGATGATGGGTTGCTTGAGTGACAGAAGCTTAAACCCTAGTTTATGCGTTGCTTCGTAAGGGGCTGATTTGGATCCATATGTTTCATGCTATGGTTAGATTTATCTTAATTCTTCTTTCATAGTTGCAGATGCTTGTGAGAGGGGTTAATCATAAGTCGGATGCTTGTCCAAGGAAGGGCAGCACCCAAGCACCGGTCCACCCACATATCAAATTATCAAAGTAATGGACGTGAATCATATGAGCATGATGAAAACTAGCTTGACAGTAATTCCCATGTGTCCTCGGGAGTGCTTTGCTTTATATAAGAGTTCGTCTAGGCTTGTCCTTTGCTACAAAAAAGGATTGGGCCACCTTGCTGCACCTTAGTTACTTTTGTTACTTGTTACCTGTTACGAATTATCTTATCACACAACTATCAGTTACCGATAATTTCAGTGCTTGAAGGGAATATCTTGTTGATAACCGCTTGTACTTTCCTTCTACTCCTCATTGGGTTCAACACTCTTACTTATCGAAGATAGATCCCCTATACTTGCGGGTCATCAAGACTCTTTTCTGGGGCCGTTTCCGGGGAGTGAAGCGCCTTTGGTGAGTGGAATTTGGTAAAGAAACATTTGTATAGTGTGCTGAAATTTACTGTCACTTGTTACTATGGAAAATAATCCTTTGAGGGGTTTGTTCTGGGTATCTTCACCTCGACTGGAAGATCAAAGAGTTTTTCCTCAACCTACTGAACCTACTGAAAATATTTATTATGAAATTCCTTCGGGTATGATAGAGAAACTGCTAGCTAATGCTTATGCAGGAGATGGAACATCACATCCCGATATGCACCTAATCTATGTGGATGAAGTTTGTGGATTATTTAAGCTTGCAGGTTTGTCTGAGGATGTTGTCAAGAATAAGGTATTCCCTTTATCTTTGAAGGGAAAGGCATTGACATGACATAGGCTATGTGATGATATTGGTTCTTGTAACTACAATCGATTGAAATTGGAATTTCATCAAAAGTTTTATCCTATGCATCTGGTTAATCGTGATCAGAATTATATATATATAGTTTTAGGCCTCATGAAGGACAAAGGATCTCTCAAGCTTGGGGGAGGCTTAAGTCAATGTTATATTCATGCCCCAATCATGAGCTCTCCAGAGAAATTATTATTCAAAAAATTTATGCTCGGCTTCCTCGTAATGATCCATCCATGCTCAATACTTCATGTATTGGTTCTTTATGAAGAAGGATATTGAATTCGAATGGGATTTATTGGAGAGAATTAAATGTAACTCTGAATATTGGGAACTCAAAGAAGGTAACGAGTCAGGTATAAACCTTAAGTTTGATTGTGTTAAATCTTTTATGGATACCGATGCTTTTCGTGAATTTAGCACTAAATATGGACTTGACTGTGAGATAGTAGCTTCTTTCTGTGAATCATTTGCTACTCATGTTGATCTCCCTAAGGAGAAGTGGTTTAAATATCATCCTCCCATTGAAGTGAAAGTAGTAGAGCCTATTAAAGTTGAAGAAGAAACTATGTTGATCCTATTGTTCCTACTGCTTATATTAACAAACCAACTTTCCCTGTTAGAATGAAGGATCATGCTAAAGCTTCAACTGTGGTTCGTAAGAGTTATACTAGAACACCTAAACCCCCTGAACAAATTAAAGTTGAACCTAGTATGGCTATGGTTCAAGATCTCTTGGTCGATAATATTGAAGGGCATGTTATTTATTTATGTGATGAAGTTGCTTGAATTGCTAAACCCGATGTTAAAGATGAACATAGACATGTTGTTGGTATGCCTGTTGTTTTTGTTAAAATAGGAGATCATTGTTATCATGACTTATGTGATGTGAGTGCTAGTGTGAGTGCAATTCCTTATACCTTATATCAAGAAATTATGAATGATATTGCACCTACTGAGATACAAGATATTGATGTTACTATTAAGCTTGCCAATAGAGATACAATATCACCAGTTGGGATTGTTAGAGATGTTGAAGTCTTGTGTGGGAAAATAAAATACCGTACTGATTTTCTTATTCTTGGTTCCCCACAAGATGATGTTTGTCCCATTATATTTGGTAGGCCTTTCTTGAACACTATTAATGCTAAGATAGATTTCGAAAAGTATATTGTTACAGTCGGTTTTGGGGATGTGTCTCATGATTTTAATTTCTCTAAGTTTAATAGACAACCCCATGATAAGGATTGCCTAGTAAGGATGAAATTATTGGTCTTGCTTCTATTTCTGTGCCTCCTACTGACCCTTTAGAACAATATTTGCTAGACCATGAAAATGATATGTTTATGAATGAAACAAAGAAGGGAAATAGATGAAATATTCTTTAGTCAAGGACCTGTTTTGAAACACAATTTGCCTGTTGAAATCCTTGGGGATCCTCCTCCACCCAAGGGTGATCCTGTTTTTGAGCTTAAACAATTACCTGATACTTTGAAATATGTTATCTTGATGAAAAGAAGATATATCCTATTATTATTATTGCTAACCTTTCAGAGCACGAAGAAAATAAATTATAGAAAACTCTGAAGAAGCACCGTGCCACAATTGGATATACTCTTGATGATCTTAAGGGCATTAGTCCCACTCTATGTCAGCACAAAATTAATTTGGAGCCTGATGCTAAACCGGTTGTTGATCACCAATGAAAGTTAAATCGTAAGATGAAAGAAGTGGTAAGAAATGAAATACTAAAGCTTCTGGAGGCAGGTATAATTTATCCTATTGCTGATAGTAGATGCGTAAGTCCCGTTCATTGTGTCCCTAAGAAGGGAGGTATTACTGTTGTTCCTAATGATACGAATGAATTGTTTCCACAAAGAATTGTTACAGGTTATAGGATGGTAATTGATTTTTGTAAATTAAACAAAGCTACTAGAAAAGATCATTACCCTCTACCTCTTATTGATCAAATGCTAGAAAAATTATCCAAACATACACATTTTTGCTTTCTAGATGGTTATACAGGTTTTTCTCAAATACATGTGTCAAAAGATGGTCAGGAAAAGACCACTTTTATTTGCCCTTTCGACACTTTTGCTTATAGACATATGCCTTCTGGTTTATGCAATGCACCTGCTACCTTTCAAAGATGTATGACTACTACATTCTGCGACTGTTGTGAAAAGATTGTTGAGGTTTTCATGGATGATTTCTCCATTTATGGAACTTCTTTTGATGATTGCTTAAGCAACCTTGATCGAGTTTTGCAGAGATGTGAAGAAACTAATGTTGTCTTGAGTTGGAGAAGTGCCACTTTATGGTTAATGGAAGTATTGTCTTGGGGCATAAATTTTTTGAAAGAGGTATTGAAGTTGATAAAGCTAAAGTAGATGCTATTTAAAAGATGTTGTGTCCTAAAGATATCAAAGGTATAAGAAGTTTCCTTGGTCATGCTGGTTTCAATAAGAGGTTTATTAAAGACTTCTCTAAAACTTCTAGGCCTCTCACTAATCTCTTGCAAAGAGATGTTCCTTTTATTTTTGATGATGATTGTGTAGAAGCATTTGAAATACTTAAGAAAGCCTTGATTTCTGCTCCTATTGTTCAACCACTTGATTGGAATTTACCCTTTGAAATTATGTGTGATGCTAGTGATTATGTTGTTGGTGCTGCTCTAGGACAAAGAGTTGATAAGAAGTTGAATGTTGTTTATTATGCTAGTAAAACTCTAGATAGTGCCCAGAAAAGTTATGCTACTACTGAAAAAGAATTTTTAGCAGTTGTATTTGCTTGTGATAAGTTCAGATCTTATATTGTTGATTCCAAAGTGACTGTTCACACTGATCATGCTGCTATTAAATATCTTATGGAAAAGAAAGATGTTAAACTAGACTTATTAGATGGGTTCTCTTGTTGCAAGAATTTAATTTGCATATTATTGATAGAAAGGGAGCCGAGAACCCCATTGCAGACAACTTGTCTAGGTTAGAAAATTTCTTGATGACCCAGTGTCTATTGATGATAGCTTTCCTGATGAGCAATTAGTTGTCATAAATGTTTCTCGTAATACTCCATTGTATGCTGATCATGCTAATTACATTGTTGCTAAATTTATACCACCTAGTTTCACATACGAGCAAAAGAAAAGGTTTTTCTATGATTTAAGACATTACTTTTGGGATGACCCACACCTTTATAAAGAAGGAGTAGATGGTGTTATTAGACGTTGTGTGCCTGAGCATGAACAGGAACAGATCCTACGCAAGTGCCACTCTGAGTCTTACGGAGGACACCACGCTGGAGATAGAACTGCACACAAGGTATTGCAATCCGGTTTTTATTGGTCTACTCTCTTCAAGGATGCTCATAAGTCTGTATTGTCTTGTGATGAATGCCAAAGAATTGGTAATATTAGTAGACATCAGGAAATGCCTGTGAATTATTCACTTGTTATTGAACAATTTGATGTATGGGGCTTTGATTATATGGGATATTTTCCTTCCTCTAATGGGTATACACATATTTTAGTTATTGTTGATTACGTTACTAAGTGGGTAGAAGCTATGCAAGTCACGTTTACAGCCAACAGTTCTTATGGGCGTAACTCCCTCTACCTTTAGTATGGAACATTGTCTTTTCCAAGTAAAAACCCCTAGTATATGAAAGAATGAAAAGGTGCTTTCGTTCTTGTGGAATAAGAAGCCCTCATTGGTAAGCTATTACCTCACCAACTAGCTAATCAGACGCGAGCCCCTCCTTGGGCGGATTTCTCCTTAGGCGCATGTCTTAGCAACACAAAACGAGGGTTTCGCTCGTTATAGGACTTGACCAAACATCTAAGGAGTGATAAGTGCCAGGAGTCTGCCTCTATCATCAATACATGTCCTAGTTACGAACAAAGAAGCGGTGCTGTCTCCTTAGCATTAGCGGCTCAAGCTAAAAGCTGTGAAAGCAAGTCAAGCAGTGCCAGATGATGATAAAATAGCGGTGCATCCTTCTTTTGAAAAGTGACCAAACGGTAGGAATCTCCTTTGCCGAGTTTTCTTCTCTAGTGGATGTAGCGGTAAAAGATTCTATTCTTTCCGCCGCCTGACTCTTTGATCTTAAGAATGCTGGTTTTAAGAACGAGTGATTGCCCTTCTCCGACCCTTACTGCCCAACCGGAGAGCGGATGGCTAATGTGTCGGTTTCCTCCCCTTTCGCTCAAGCTAAAGGTTCTGGGCTATGACTTCCGGTTCCGTATTCCGATTCGTCTTCGTACTATCTTCTCTCTTGGTCGGGTCGGAGGCTAAGTTTCTCATTCAGTGGTGAGGTGTTCATAGAAAGCAAGGCCTCGCCCAACGAGTGGCGGATTTGGTTTGGATGGGACCTTTTTCTTTGTTTCGGAGCGGGCACGTACTATTACCACTACGTTCCACACCATTTTCTGGCCTTCATGCCGAGTCTTCCTCGGAAACCTAAGGACTCGATCATATGGATATGGAAAATACAGGATTTCCGATCCTAGCGGGAAAAGGTCTTCCTCGAGGCCAATCTCGAAAGGCGCTAATGGCAATCCCTATTCCTGGCATTCGGAGCTAGGAGCAGAGAAGAGAAGTCAATCAGAAGAATCATAAAAGCCTCTCCTTAGTAACAAGGCCAAAACCGGGGTTTTACAAGTTTTGACTCATTTTTGACCCGATCATCCCGATCGTGCCGCCGTGGAGTCTTATCTTTGTCTGGCTCCGATCTCTGGAAGCGATTAAACTTCTTCTACTGGTTATTCTTCTACTGCTTTGCCATTAGCGCCTTCCGAGATCGGCCTCGAGGAAGGTAAGATGCCCGGACCCCGTAGGGCGATCCTGGATAAAAGCAAAAATCTAATAATAACAAGGTCGACGAGGAGTGACCGATCGAGGGAACGAACGAGGAAGACCGATCCCAAATAAATAGAGTTTCCAATGTTAGGAGGAATTCCCTTTAATAGCAACTGAGGCGCAGCCTCGAGCTAGGCGAGATTCTCTATTGTTGCTTCTTATTAGCCAGATCCCGCACCAGGTTTTCCAGGCGAAACAGTTCTAGGACCGACCATAGACCCTGTTCAATAAGTGGAACACATTAGCCGTCCGCTCTCCGGTTGGATAGTAAGGGTCGGAGAAGGGCAATCACTCGTTCTTAAAACCAGCATTCTTAAGATCAAAGAGTCGGGCGGAAAAAGGGGAGAGCTCCCCGTTCCTGGTGCCCCGCCCAAGAAAGAGAAGATAGGTTTGTTTTCATTCGTGTAGAACTGCTACCTCGTTAACGAACTTACTCAAAGAGTGCTATAGAGCCGAGTCTAAGAAAGCCGCCCTGTTATTATTTTCTTAACCTCAAAAAGTCTCACACGCGGGTCACCCATTTGCAGCAAGTATTTGACCTTCTAAAGCAGAATCAACTATATGTGAAGTTGAATAAATGTTCATTTGCTCAACCATAGATAGAATACCTGGGTCATGTCATTAGTGGGCAAGGGGTGGCTACAGACTAAAAGAAGATCCTCATAGTGAAAGAGTGGCCTACTGCCAAGTCAAGCACATTAGAGTTTGGGCTTAGCAGGACAGGCGTTTCATTCACAGGAGCTTAGCTCCAAGAAGACACTCGAAAAAGGAAGGATAAACAAACCTACCCGGTGGACTGCTGAGCTACAAGTCCTATGACACAGGAGTGGGCCAACTAGTAGTGTTGATCATAACCCTTCTATTAAGATTCTTAAAGAAGTTATTTTTCCTAGGTTTGGAGTCCCTAGATATTTAATGACGGATGGTGGTTCACATTTTATTCATGGTGCTTTCTGTAAAATGCTTGCTAAGTATGATGTTAAACATAGAATTGCATCGCCATATCATCCTCAGTCTAGTGGTCAAGTAGAATTGAGCAATAGAGAGATTAAACTGATTTTGCAAAAGACTGTTAATAGATCTAGAAAGAATTGGTCTAAGAAACTTGATGATGCATTATGGGCTTATAGAACCACTTATAAGAATCCTATGGGTATGTCTCCGTATAAAATGGTTTATGGAAAAGCATGTCACTTACCTCTTGATTTAGAATATAAAGCTTATTCAGCAATCAAAGAGCTCAACTATGATTTCAAACTTGCCAGTGAGAAGAGGTTATTTGACATGAGCTCACTTGATGAATGGAGAACCCAGGCCTATGAAAATGCCAAGTTGTTCAAAGGAAAAGTTAAAAGATGGCATGACAAAAGGATACAAAAGCGTGAGTTTAATGTAGGTGATGATGTTTTGCTATACATCTCGTTTACGATCTTTTGCAGGAAATCTTCTCTTTAAATGGGAAGGTCCTTACATTATCGAGGAGGTCTATCGTTCCAGTGCCATCAAAATCAACAACGCCGAAGGCACAAATACGAAGGTGGTAAACGGTCAAAGAATCAAACATTATATCTCAGGTACTCCCATAAATTTTGAGACCAATATAATTAATACTGTAACACCAAAGGAGTACATAAGGGATACTTTCCAGAACGTTTCAGACTCCGAAAAGGAATAGGTATGTGGTACGCTAAGTAAATCAACTCCAAAACTATTCTAATGGCATTTTTTCTCCGTTTTCGAATATTTAAGAAATTAGTAAATTAAAAGTAGTCCGAAAGTTGCACGAGGAGACCACAAGGTTGGAGGGCGCGCCCTAACCCCTGGGCGCGCGCCCCTGCCTTGTGGCCACCTCGTGTGCCCTCTGGACTTCGTTTTCTTGCATAATACTTCTTTTGGTTGGTAAAAATTCATTATATAATCTCCCGAAGGTTTTGACCACAGTACCATGGCAAAATCCCCTGTTTTCGTTTTGAGTTGTTTCTGCAGCAGATTTAGAGCAATATGTCATCCCAAGACTCGAAGGGAGAGAGCTATGTAGCTGATTACATCGCAGACCCCAAGGTCTGTGGGGATTTGGAGCATTATGGTTGGACCACGGAGGAATAAGAAGACTATGATACGAAAGGAAAGGAAGAGACAAGTTCTGGTGTAGGGGAAGTCCCACTACCCCAACCTGGGGACATGCACGTGGAGTTCAAAAAGTCAAGTCTTCCTAATAAAGCAAAGAAACCTAAGATCGAGTTTATCCCTTTTCGTCTCTTGTAGGAAAACAAACCAGAACTATGTAAAAAGATATTGACGCTTGAGCAGGACATCGATGACTTAAGGGAGGAAAATTATATCCTCAAGCGCAAGCTGAGGAAGAAGGATACCAAATCAACAACTCCCTCATCACCACCTCTGAAGAAAGAGACATAAATACATGGGTATGGGCACTCCCCTTGGCAACTGCCAAGCTTGGGGGAGATGCCCCGGTATCGTATCACCATCACACCTTTACCTTTATCGTTTTTCTTAGTTCAATCCTTTTGGTTATATCTTGATCTAGTAGAATAAAGTTTTTAGTATGATCTAGCTTTGAGTTTTTCTTTATGTTCCCTCCATGTAATCGAGTCCATGAGTTATATATAATAAAGAGTAGTTTTGGGTTGAGGGCTTTGCTTTCTTGCTATGAACTTGAGGGAATAAAACAAAGGATAAAAAGAAATAAAAAGATCATATATTGATCTTATGGAAAGTGATGACTTCACATATAAAGAGTATGATGAATAAAATTTGTTGAGAGTTGACAAACATAGTTTTGATCATTGTTGCAATTAATAGAAAGTAATAAAGAAAGAGAAGCTTCATGTATAAATATACTATATTGGACAACTTTTGTCATTGTGAGCACTCATTAAAATAGGACATGCTAAAAAGTTGATGTTGGACAAGGAAGACAACATAATGGGTTATGTTTTCTTATATCCGAATAGAAAGTTATATTGTCATGGATCCTCCAACATGTTGAGCTTGCCTTTCCCTCTCATGTTGTCCAAATTCTTTGTACCAAGTAGAGATACTACTTGTGCTTCCAAACATCCCTAAACCCAGTTTTTCCATGAGAGTCCACCATACCTACCTATGGATTGAGCAAGATCCTTAAAGTAAGTTGTCATCGGTGCAAGCAATAAAAATTGCTCTCTAAATATGTATGATCTATTAGTGTGAGGAAAATAAGCTTTATACGAACTTGTGATATGGAAGAAATAAAAGCGATAGACTGCATAATAAAGTCCTTTATCACAAGCGGCAATATAAAGTGAAGTTCCTTTGCATTAAGATTTTGTGCATCCAACCATAAAAGTGCATGACAACCTCTGCTTCCCTCTGCGAAGGGCCTATCTTTTACTTTTATCTTCTACCCTTATACAAGAGTCATGGTGATCTTCACCTTTCCTTTTTACACTTTTTCCTTTGGCAAGCACTATGTGTTGGAGAGATCCAAATATATATATCCACTCGGATGTAGGCTATCGTAAAGTATTACTGTTGACATTACCCTTGAGGTAAAAGATTGGGAGGCGAAACTATAAGCCCCTATATTTCTCTGTGTCCGATTGAAGCTTTGAATACATAAGTATCGCGTGAGTGTTAGTAATTGTGAAAGACTAAATGATAGTTGAGTATGTGGACTTGTTGAAAAGCTCTTGAATTAACTCTTTCCGATGTTATGATAAATTGCAATTGCTTCAATGACTGAGATAATAGTTTGTTGGTTTGCAATGAAGTTTCTGATTCATAATTTACCTTGTGAACGAATTGTTACTTTAGCATAAGAAATTATAAGACAATATATGTTACTGTTCTAAAGATGACCATGATGCCTTCATGTCTGTATTCTATTTTATCAACACCTCTATCTCTAAACATGTGGACATATTTTTCGATTTCGGCTTTCGCTTGAGGACATGCGAGGTCTAAGCTTCGGGGAGTTGATACGTCCATTTTGCATCATGCTTTTATATTGATATTTATTGCATTATGGGTTGTTATTACACATCATATCACAATACTTATGCCTTTTCTCTCTTATTTTACAAGGTTTACATGAAGAGGGAGAATGCTGGCAGCTGGAATTCTGGACTAGAAAAGGAGCAATTATGAGAGACCTATTCTGCACAACTCCAAAACTCTTGAACTTCATAGAGAATTATTTTGGAGTATATAAAAATATTAGGCAAAGAAAGCACCAGAGGGGGCCCACCATCACAAGGGTGGGGAGCGCGCCCTACCCCCTGGGCATGCCCCTGCCTTGTGGGCCCCTTGGAAGGCCTCCGGTGCCCATCTTCAGCTATATGGTGTGATTTGACCTGGAAAAAAAATGAGAAGGAAGCTTTCGGGGCGAAGCGGCTCCGTCTCGAGGCAGAACTTGGGCAGACCAATCTAGGGCTTCGACGGAGTAGTTCTACCGGGGAAACATCCCTCCCGGAGGGGGAAATCATCGCCATCGTTATCACCAACGATCCTCTCATCGAGAGGGGGTCAATCTCCATTAACATCTTCACTAGCACAATCTCCTCTTAAACCCTAGTTCATCACTTGTATCCGATCTTTGTCTCAAAACCTCATATTGGTACCTGTGGGTTGCTAGTAGTGTTGATTACTCCTTGTAGTTGATGCTAGTTGGTTTATTCGGTGGAAGATCATATGTTCAGATCCTTAATGATAATTAATACTCCTTCGATTATGAACATGAATATGCTTTGTGAGTAGTTACGCTTGTTCCTAAGGACATGGGAGAAGTCTTGTTATAAGTAATCATGTGAATTTGGTATTCCTTCGATATTTTGATGAGATGTATGTTGTCTCTCCTCTAGTGGTGTTATGTGAACGTCGACTACACGAAACTTCACCATTGTTTGGGCCTAGGGGAAGGCATTGGGAAGTAATAAGTAGATGATGGGTTGCTAGAGTGACAGAAGCTTAAACCCTAGTTTATGTGTTGCTTCGTAAGGGGCTGATTTGGATCCATATGTTTCATGCTATGGTTAGATTTATCTTAATTCTTCTTTCGTAGTTGTGGATGCTTGCGAGAGGGGTTAATCATAAGTGGGATGTTTGTCCAAGCAAGGGCAGCACCCAAGCACCGGTCCACCCACATATCAAATTATCAAAGTGACGAACGCGAATCATATGAGCATGATGAAAACTAGCTTGACAGTAATTCCCATGTGTCCTCGGGAGCGCTTTCCTTTATATAAGAGTTCGTCCAGGCTTGTCCTTTGCTACAAAAAGGATTGGGCCACCTTGCTGCACCTTAGTTACTTTTTTACTTGTTTTCTGTTACGAATTATCTTATCACACAACTATCTGTTATGGATAATTTCAGTGCTTGCAAAGAATACCTTGCTGAAAACCGCTTGTCATTTCCTTCTGTTCATCGTTGGGTTCGACACGGTTACTTATCGAAGATAGATCCCCTATACTTGTGGGTCATCAACTTTTATGGTGCCGTTTCCGTGGAGTGAAGCGCCTTTGGTGAGTAGAATTTGGTAAGGAAACATTTGTATAGTGTGATGAAATTTACTGTCACTTGTTACTATGGAAAATAATCCTTTGAGGGGTTTGTTCGGGGTATCTTCACCTCGACTGGAAGAGCAAAGAGTTGCTCCTCAACCTACTGAACCTACTGATAATATTTATTATGAAATTCCTTCGGGTATGATAGAGAAACTGCTAGGTAATCCTTATGCAAGAGATGGAACAACACATCCCGATATGCACCTATTCTATGTGGACGAAGTTTGTGGATTATTTAAGCTTGCAGATTTGTCTGAGGATGTTGTCAAGAAGAAGGTATTCCCTTTATATTTGAAGGGAAAGGCATTGACATGGTATAAGCTATGTGATGATATTGGGTCTTGGAACTACAATCAATTGAAATTGGAATTTCATCAAAAGTTTTATCCTATGCATCTGGTTAATCGTGATCGGAATTATATATATAGTTTTTGGCCAAGTGAAGGACAAAGTATCGCTCAAGCTTGGGGAAGGCTTAAGTCAATGTTATATTCAGGCCCCAATCATGAGCTCTACAGAGAAATTATTATTCAAAAAAATTATGCTCGGCTTCCTCGTAATGGTCCATCCATGCTCAATACTTCTTTTACTGGTTATTTTATGAAGAAAGATATTGAATTTGAATGTGATTTATTGGAGAGAATTAAACGTAACTCTGAATATTGGGAACTCGAATAAGGTAATGAGTCGGGTATAAACTTAAGTTTGATTGTGTTAAATCTTTTATGGATACCGACGCTTTTCGTGAATTTAGCACTAAATATGGACTTGACATTGAGATAGTAGCTTCTTTCTATGAATCAATTGCAACTCATGTTGATCTCCCTAAGGAGAAGTGGTTTAAATATCATCCTCCCATTGAAGTGAAAGTAGTAGAGCCTATTAAAGTTGAAGAAGAAACTATCACTTATAATGTTGATCCTATTGTTCCTACTGCTTATATTGAGAAACCACCTTTCCCTGTTAGAATGAAGGATCATGCTAAAGCTTCAACTATGGTTCATAAGAGTTATACTAGAACACCTACACCCCCTGAACAAATTAAAGTTGAACCTAGTATTGCTATGGTTAAAGATCTCTTGGTCGATAATATTGAAGGGCATGTTATTTATTTATGTGATGAAGCTGCTTGAATTGCTAAACCCGATGTTAAAGATGAACATAGACCTGTTGTTGGCATGCGTGTTGTTTCGGTTAAAATAGGAGATCATTGTTATCATGACTTATGTGATGTGAGTGCTAGTGTGAGTGCAATTCCTTATACCTTATATCAAGAAATTATGAATGATATTGCACCTACTAAGATAGAAGATATTGATGTTACTATTAAGCTTGCCAATAGAGATACTATATCACCAGTTGAGATTGTTAGACATTTTGAAGTCTTGTGTGGGAAAATAAAATACCCTACCGATTTTCTTATTCTTGGTTCCCCACAAGATGATTTTTGTCCCATTATATTTGGTAGGCCTTTCTTGAACACTGTTAATGCTAACACAGATTGCGAAAAGGTTATTTTTACAGTCAGTTTTGGGGATGTGTCTCGTGTTTTTAATTTCTCTAAGTTTCGTAGACAACCCCATGATAAGGATTGCTTAGTAAGGATGAAATTATTGGTCTTGCTTCTATTTCTGTGCCTTCTACTGACCCTTTAGAACAATATTTGCTAGACCATGAAAATGATGTGTTTATGAATGAAACAAAGAAGGGAAATAGATGAAATATTCTTTATTCAAGGACCTGTTTTGAAACGCAATTTGTCTGTTGAAAATCTTGGGGATTCTCCTCCACCCAAGGTGATCCCATCTTTGATCTTAAACAGTTACCTGATACTTTGAAATATGCTTATCTTGATGAAAAGAAGATATATCCTATTATTATTAGTGCTAACCTTTCAGAGCACGAAGAAAAGAAATTATAGAAAACTCTGAAGAAGCATCGTGCCACTATTGGATATACTCTTGATGATCTTAAGGGCATTAGTCCTTCTCTATGTCAGCACAAAATTAATTTGGAGCCTGATGCTAAACCGGTTGTTGATCACCAACGACAGTTATATCCGAAGATGAAAGAAGTGGTAAGAAATGAAATACTAAAGCTTTTGGAGGCAGGTACAATTTATCCTATTGCTGATAGTAGATGGGTAAGTCCCATTCATTGTGTCCCTAAGAAGGGAGGTATTACTGTTGTTCCTAACAATACGAATGAATTGATTCCACAAAGAATTGTTATAGGTTATAGGATGCTAATAGATTTTTGTAAATTAAACAAAGCTACTAGAAAAGATCATTACCATCTACCTTTTATTGATCAAATGCTAGAAAGATTATCCAAACATACACATATTTTCTTTCTAGATGGTTATACAGGTTTTTCTCAAATACATGTGTCAAAAGATGATCAGGAAAAGACCACTTTTACTTGCCCTTTTGACACTCTTGCTTATAGACGTATGCCTTTTGGTTTATGCAATGCACCTGCTACCTTTCAAAGATGTATGACTACTACATTCTCCGACTGTTGTGAAAAGATTGTTGAGGTTTTCATGGATGATTTCTCCATTTACGGAACTTCTTTTGATGATTGCTTAAGCAACCTTGATCGAGTTTTGCAGAGATGTGAAGAAACTAATCTTGTCTTGAATTGGAGAAGTGCCACTTTATGGTTAATGGAAGTATTGTCTTGGGGCATAAAATTTTTGAAAGAGGTATTGAAGTTGATATAGCTAAGCTAGATGCTATTGAAAAGATGTTGTGTCCTAAAGATATCAAAGTTACAAGAAGTTTCCTTGGTCATGCTGGTTTCAATAGGAGGTTTGTCAAAGACTTCTCTAAAACTTCTAGGCCTCTCACTAATCTCTTGCAAAAAGATGTTCCTTTTATTTTTGATGATGATTGTGTAGAAGCATTTGAAATACTTAAGAAAGCCTTGATTTCTGCTCTTATTGTTCAACCACATGATTGGAATTTACCCTTTGAAATTATGTGTGATGCTAGTGATTATGTTGTTGGTGTTGTTCTAGGACAAAGAGTTGATAAGAAGTTGGATGTTATTCATTATGCTAGTAAAACTCTAGAGAGTGCCCAGAGAAATTATGCTACTACTAAAAAAGAATTTTTAGCAGTTGTATTTGCTTGTGATAAGTTTAGATCTTATATTGTTGATTCCAAAGTGACTGTTCACACTGATCATACTGCTATTAAATATCTTATGGAAAAGAAAGATTTAAACCTAGACTTATTAGATGGGTTCTCTTGTTGCAAGAATTTAATTTTCATATTATTGATAGAAAGGGAGCCGAGAACCCCATTGCAGACAACTTGTCTAGGTTAGAAAATGTTCTTGATGACCCAGTGTATATTGATGATAGCTTTCCTGATGAGCAATTAGTTGTCATAAATGCTTCTCATAATACTCCATGGTATGCTAATTATGCTAATTACATTGTTGCTAAATTTATACCACCTAGTTTCACATACCAGCAAAAGAAAAGGTTTTTCTATGATTTAAGACATTACTTTTGGGATGACCCACACCTTTATAAAGAAGGAGTGGTGTTATTAGACGTTGTGTGCCTGAGCATGAACAGGAACAGATCCTACACAAGTGCCACTTTGAGTCTTACGGAGGACACCACGCTGGAGATAGAACTACACACAAGGCATTGCAATCCGGTTTTTATTGGTCTACTCTCTTCAAGGATGCTCATAAGTCTGTATTTTCTTGTGATGAATGCCAAAGAATTGGTAATATTAGTAGACGCCAGGAAATGCCTATGAATTATTCACTTGTTATTGAACAATTTGATGTATGGGGCTTTGATTATATGGGACATTTTCCTTCCTCTAATGGGTATACACATATTTTAGTTACTGTTGATTACGTTACTAAGTGGGTAGAAGCTATTCCAACTAATAGTGTTGATCATAAGAATTCTATTAGGATGCTTAAAGAAGTTATTTTTCCTAGGTTTGGAGTCCCTAGATATTTAATGACTGATTGTGGTTCACATTTTATTCATGGTGCTTTCAGTACAATGCTTACTAAGTATGATGTTAACCATAGAATTGCATCTCCATATCATCCTCAGTCTAGTGGTCAAGTAGAATTGAGCAATAGAGAGATTAAATTGATTTTTCAAAAGATTGTTAATAGATCTAGAAAGAATTGGTCTAAGAAACTTGATGATGCATTATGGGCTTACAGAACCACTTATAAGAATACTATGGGTATGTCTCCGTATAAAATGGTTTATGGAAAAGCATGTCACTTACCTCTTGAATTACAACATAAAGCATATTCAACACTCAAAGAGCTCAACTATGATTTCAAACTTGCCAGTGAGAAGAGGTTATTTGACATAAGCTCATTTGATGAATGGAGAACTCAGGCCTATGAAAATGCCAAGTTGTTCAAATGAAAAGTTAAAAGATGGCATGACAAAAGGATACAAAAGCATGAGTTTAATGTAGGTGATCATGATTTGCTATACATCTCGTTTAAGAATTTTTGCAGGAAAGCTTCTCTCTAAATGGGAAGGTCCTTACATTATCGAGGAGGTCTATCATTCCGGTGCCATCAAAATCAACAACGCCGAAGGCACAAATACGAAGGTGGTAAACGGTCAAAGAATCAAACATTATATCTTAGGTACTCCCATAAACTTTGAGACCAATATAATTAATACTGTAACACCGGAGGAGTACATAAGGGATACTTTCCAGAATGTTTCAGACTCCAAAAAGGAATAGGTATGTGGTACGGTAAGTAAACCGACTCCAAAACTGTTCTAATGGCAATTTTTCTCCGTTTTGGAATATTTAAAAAATTAGTAAATTAAAAGTAGTCCAAAAGTTGCACGAGGTGACCAGAAGGGTGGAGGGCGCGCCCTACCCCCTGGGCGCGCCCCCTGCCTTGTGGCCCCCTCGTGTGCCCTCTGGACTCCGTTTTCTTGCATAACACTTCTTTTGGTCGGTAAAAAATCATTATATAATCTCCCGAAGGTTTTGACCACAGTACCACGGCAAAATCCCCTATTTTCGTTTTGAGTTGTTTCTGTAGCAGATTTAGAGCAATATGTCGTCCCAAGATTCGAAGGGAGAGAGCTATGTAGCTAATTACATTGCAGACCCCAAGGTCTATGGGGATTTGGAGCATTGTGGTTGGACCACAGAGGAGTAACAAGACTATGATCCGAAAGGAAAGGAGGAGACAAGTTCTGATGTAGGGGAAGTCCCACTACCCCAACCTGGGGACATGCACGTGGAGTTCAAAAAGTCAAGTCTTCCTAATAAAGCAAAGAAACCTAAGATCAAGTTTATCCCTTTTCGTCTCTTGCAGGAAAACAAACAAGAACTATGTAAAAAGATATTAAGGCTTGAGCAGGAGATCGATGACTTAAGGGAGGAAAATTCTATCCTCAAGCGCAAGCTGAGGAAGAAGGATACCAAATCAACAACTCCCTCATCACCACCTCTTAAGAAAGAGACATAAATAAATGGGTATGGGCACTCCCCTTGGCAACTGCCAAGCTTGGGGGAGATGCCCCGGTATTGTATCACCATCACACTTTTACCTTTATCGTTTTTCATAGTTCGATCCTATTGGTTATATCTTGATCTAGTAGAATGAAGTTTTTAGTATGATCTAGCTTTGAGTTTTTCTTTATGTTCCCTCTATGTAATCGATTCCGTGAGTTATATATAAGAAAGAGTAGTTTTGAGTTGACGGCTTTGCTTTCTTGCTATGATCTTGAGGGAATAAAAAAAGGGAAAAAAAGAAATAAAAGATCATATATTGATCATATGGAAAGTGATGACTTCACATATAAAGAGTATGATGAATAAAATTTGTTGAGAGTTGACAAACATAGTTTTGGTCAGTGTTGCAATTAATAGGAAGTAATAAATAAAGAGAAGCTTCATGTATAAATATACTATCTTGGACATCTTTTGTAATTGTGAGCACTCATTAAAATAGGACATGCTAAAAAGTTGATGTTGGACAAGGAAGACAACATAATGGGTTATGTTTTCTTATATCCAAATAGAAGTTATATTGTCATGGATCCTCCAACATGTTGAGCTTGCCTTTCCCTTTCATGCTAGCCAAATTATTTGCACCAAGTAGAGATACTACTTGTGCATCCAAACATCCCTAAACCCAGTTTTGCCATGAGAGTCCACCATAGCTACCTATGGATTGAGCAAGATCCTTCAAGTAAGTTGTCATCGGTGCAAGCAATAAAAATTGCTCTCTTAATATGTATGATCTATTAGTGTGAGGAAAATAAGCTTTATATGAACTTGTGATATGGAAGAAATAAAAGCGACAGAGTGCATAATAAAGTTCTTTATCACAAGTGGCAATATAAAGTGAAGTTCCTTTGCATTAAGATTTTGTGCATCCAACCATAAAAGCGCATGACAACCTCTGCTTCCCTCTGCGAAGGGCCTATCTTTTACTTTTATCTTCTACCCTTATACAAAAGTCATGGTGATCTTCACCTTTCCTTTTCACACTTTTTCATTTGGCAAGCACTATGTGTTGGAGAGATCCATATATATATATATATATATATATATATATATATATATATCCACTCGGATGTAGGCTATCATAAAGTATTACTGTTGACATTACCCTTGGGGTAAAATATTGGTAGGTGAAACTATAAGCCCCTATCTTTCTCTGTGACCGATTGAAGCTTTGAACACATAAGTAGTGTGAGTGTTAGTAACTGTGAAAGTCTAAATGATAGTTGAGCATGTGGACTTGCTGAAAAGCTCTTGAATTGACTCTTTCCAATGTTATGATAAATTGCAATTTCTTCAATGACCAAGATAATAGTTTGTTGGTTTGCAATGAAGTTTCTGATTCATACTTTACCTTGTGAACGAATTGTTACTTAGCATAAGAAATTATATGACAATATATGTTACTGTTCTAAAGATGACCATTGTCGGATATCGGGTTCCGGTAAAACCCTTAAGGTTCGAACTCTAGGGTGCGCGCGAAGATCTACTCCCTACCGATCCACGTCCCAACGCTTTGCCGTGAATCTAAGCTACACGATGAACAACACAAAGGACACAAGGTTTATACTAGTTCAGGCCACCGTTGTGGTGTAATACCCTACTCTAGTGTGTGATGGTGGATTGCCTCTGGGGCCGATGATGAATAGTGCAGAGGAAGAACAGCCTCGCGAGGGGTGTTCTTGTGGTGGTGTGCTTGGAGAGGAATGGCTCTGGCTCTGTTGGTTCTCGGTGAGATCTCGATCCCCTCTACTGTGGTGGCTATCTCTATATATAGAGGCCCTGGTCCTCTTCCCAAATATTGAGCGGGAAGGGAGCCAACAACGGCCATTTTCAAGGGGGACAACTAGTACAAGTTATCTTGACTAAAGTTGGTCTTCGACTGCCAAAGGCACTGGCAATGATGCCGTCTTGGGCTCCATAGTGACCTTGGTCCTGCCGCTCTGCTGGTCTTGGTCTCGTTGCGCCGATATGGTAACCTTTGCTTGATGCCTCGGTACTCCGCGCCTGCGCTCGCCCCCTTTGCACCAAAGAGGAAACGAGGACACTGTGCAGGCTGGCGCCCGCCTGGTCTCGATCGTCATGGCTTGCGTCACGAGCATCTCGCGAGGTACTCCTTGCCTTGATCTCTCCGCCTCCTCGCGAGCCTGCCTGGTGAGGCCGCCCCTGAGGAAGCCATGCGTCGTCCACCCCGCGAGGGTCTTGAGCTTGGGTTGATGAAGACGGGTCGTGCTGGGCCACCCCTTGAGCCACGCCGCAGGCCGCAGGCAGGCAAGTCTGGGGACCCCCATTCCCAGAACGCCGACAGTAGCCCCCGGGCCCAAGGCGCGCTCGGGCTTGGCTTAGCAGCGAAGCGAAAGGGCAAGTGCGGGACGCCGCGGGCCCCAACAGCCTGCGGCCTTGGTCGCCGCGTGGCGGTTGATTGGACGTGGGCATCTTCACTTCCCCACGCTACCTCGTCAACTGCCCGATTTGACGAGTCCCTGCTGCATGCAAAAAAGAGTCATGATTACCTGCGATCGTGGAGGCCGACGGTTGGCCTCCTTTGGACTATAAGTACGGAGAGGTGCGAGCCCCCTCAGTCCATCACTTCTCGCTCCGCTTGCTTGTTCTTCCTTGCTCCTCCTCCATCTTTGCCGCCGATGGCACCGGTCTGCCGGTTCTCAGCTGACGAGAAAGGAAAGCCCCCCTAGGAGGGGCCCGACCCGCTCCAGCCGAAGAAACGGCCGGTCTCCGGCCGCCGCGACGAGGTTGCGGGGCCAGGGGTGTCGGGGCCTTGGTACGAGCGGCCACCTCCTAGGTTTCTGCTACCTCTGTACGCCCGGGCCGAGGGCCCTGGAAAAGAAGACGCCGAGAAACACCGCCCGCGCCGTCGGCGACGACGGCGTGTCACGGCGGTGCGCGTCGTTACTCCTGGAGTCCATGCCGCGGACTCCTCTCGTGAGCTTGTACTCCACGCCGCCATGCCTCCAAGCTCTTGGATCCGCTTTCCTCCTTTCTTCGCCTTCGAGATGCCGTCGCAGGGGCCTCTCGAGATCTAGCTGCAGCACACCGACTGTGGTACCCCGGCGACCGGAGCGGAGGTTGAAGTCGTCGCTCCGGGCAAGGTCTACATGACCTGGGGCTGGGGCGAGATCTCCCGGGTCTGCCGAACAGGAGGTGCCCTTGTGATTCATTTCGAATACGATGGCGCCTCCTTATGCTCTTCAAGTTCTTAGATGCAAAAGGCCGCCGGCTGGAGTGCTGCCCCAGAGGAGGCAGCGAGGGCGTCGACGTGGCAAGGGTTGGGCCTGCCACCCGCTTCCTTAACGGCTCCTCTGGCAGCAGTGGAGATGCTTGGGTGTCCAGTGACTCGCTCGAGCTCTTCGCGACTCCGGAGACGAGCGATGACAGCTACGTGCCCCCGAGCTCGCGTCGTGCCCGGAGCAAGGCGGCCGCGTCAGGCCGTCGCTGTAGCTGATCTGGATGGGGTTGGCGTCGGCCCCCGTGGCCCACTTTGATGATGGCGTCGGCCATGAGGGCGCGTGTAGTTAGGGATCCTTAGGATTCGCACCTTTTGTTCCCTACGAGGAATTGAGAAAGTACCCCGCGGGGGCATGCAAGGTGTCCGCAATGTCTTTTGTTGTTATTATCCTGATTATGAAGTGGTGCGAATGCTTGTCCTGTCCCGGCTTAGTTCCCCTTTCTAACCTTGCGATGACTTAGTGCTCTACGCTGACAGGTCCCGGTCCCCAGGCAGGCTTCAGCCATTGCTGGTATGCTAGGTTGCGATGCCGTGGTCAAGGCCAGGAGGTGAGCAACCCGAGGTCTAGTAAGAGCCCCTGAGGCGCAATGCTCGGGAGGTCCCCTTTAGTGCTCAAGTAGCCGCTGGAAGGCGAGAAAGGAAGGCAACGTTGCCGTCATAGGGCCGCATTAAGTGGGGGTTTCATGCCGCATCGATTAGCTATTCTAGGGGCGAGACTTATCTCGTGAGCAGGGGGTAGATCCTTCGCGATGCGCCGGGCTTGCACGGCTGCAGTTGGGATGTAGCTGGGCTAAGACTTCGTGAGCTTCCCCTTCCTTCCCCGTACTCTCGTTCGTGCTCTACGTCCTCAGGTCCCGGCCCTCGAGCGAGCTCAGCCGCCGCTGGTATGCAACGTCGCGATGCCGTGGACAAGGCCAGGGGATGAGGGCTGGAGAGCCAATAAGAGCTCCTGAGTCGTGATGCTCAGGAGCCCCCCTTTTAACGCGCAAGCGGATCGCACAGGTAAGAGAAGGAGAGAGCTCGCGATGCCTCCCATTTTAGGCCTCAGGTAGTCCCTGTAAACCAATCACGAGAAAAGCAGGAGTTGCCATTATGATTGCCGGCTGGCCATTGGTTGCTCCAAGAGAGTAGTGAGGGCACTGAGGGCCTAGCGAGGTGACGCTTGCGGGGTTGCCGCGGCCAGAGCTTGACCACTCAGATTTGTCGACGTTGCAGGGACTGACCCATGCACAAGCGCCATGCCAGTGCGAGCGGCTACAAAGGTAGGTGTCAATCGAGCAGGCGATTATCACGGGCAGGTTAAGCATGAAGGCAAATTAGCTTAGATAACTGCAGGAAGGATACATGCCACTGGGTCAGGCCCGAGCGGCTTGGGGATGATGCAGCCCGAGGGGCGCCCCCAGCGAGGTAGACTGCAGACATAAGCAAAAGGGATACATGCCGCAGGGGCAGACACACGCGACCTGGGAATAATACTGCCCTAAGGGCGCTCCCAGCTGAAATGAACTCGAAAGATGTCACCTGATACCATTGTGGAGCAGGTGTTGAAGTAGCTTATGATGCGCGGTCAAGAGGCCGATCCTCACGAGCCACCGGGGCCCTGAGCCTCGGGAGGATCTGGGGGTCCAGGCGGTTCCTCGAGGACCATCTCCATCTCTGCCAGGACTGCGTGGTGCCTGGCCTCTTGAGCTGCCAGAATGCTCTGCATAAGACGCTGGTGAGCAGAAGCCGTGTTTGGCAGGCCGAAGGCA
The DNA here is from genome assembly GCF_018294505.1 of Triticum aestivum. Taxonomy (NCBI): domain Eukaryota; kingdom Viridiplantae; phylum Streptophyta; class Magnoliopsida; order Poales; family Poaceae; genus Triticum; species Triticum aestivum. The sequence goes on along the minus strand of NC_057807.1, from coordinate 271,988,969 downwards.
TGCGAACGGAGCTGTGCGGCGGACCCTTGCAGCGTCCCACGCGCGAAGGCCAGAGGCGCTCCTGAGACGCGACTCGGCTGAGCCCTGGGTAGTCGATGCAGATGCGCAGCCCGCCATCCTTGCCTGGATGGGGAGTGATGTCTACTACACAACCTTCATCTTGTAGACGTTGTTGGGCCTGCAAGTGCACAGGTTTGTAGGACAGTAGCAAATTTCCCTCAAGTGGATGACCTAAGGTTTATCAATCCGTGGGAGGCGTAGGATGAAGATGGTCTCTCTCAAACAACCCTGCAACCAAATAACAAAAAGTCTCTTGTGTCCCCAACACACCCAATACAATGGCAAATTGTATAGGTGCACTAGTTCGGCGAAGAGATGTGATACAAGTGCAATATGGATAGTAGATACAGGTTTTTGTAATATGAAAATATAAAAACAGCAAGGTAACTAATGATAAAAGTGAGCGTAAACGGTATTGCAATGATAGGAAACAAGGCATAGGGTTCATGCTTTCACTAGTGCAAGTTCTCTCAACAATAATAACATAGATAGATCATATAACAATCCCTCAACATGCAACAAAGAGTCACTCCAAAGCCACTAATAACGGAGAACAAACGAAGAGATTATGGTAGGGTACGAAACCACCTCAAAGTTATTCTTTCCGTTCAATCTATTCAAGAGTTCTTACTAGAATAACACCTTAGGACACAAATCAACCAAAACCCTAATGTCATCTAGATACTCCATTGTCACCTCAAGTATCCGTGGGTATGATTATACGATATGCATCACACAATCTCAGATTCATCCAACCAACACAAAGTACTTCAAAGAGTGCCCCAAAGTTTCTACTGGAGAGTCAAGAAAACGTGTGCCAACCCCTATGCATAGGTTCATGGGCGGAACCCGCAAGTTGGTCACCAAAACATACATCAAGTGGCACGTGATATCCCATTGTCACCACAGATAAACACAGCAAGACATACCTCAAGTGTTCAAAAATAAAGACTCAATCCGATAAGATAACTTCAAGAGGGAAACTCAATTCATCACAAGAGAGTAGAGGGGGAGAAACATCATAAGATCCAACTAATAATAGCAAAGCTCGTGATACATCAAGATCGTGCCATAGAGAGAACACGAGAGAGAGAGAGATCAAACACATAGCTACTGGTACATACCCTCAGCCCCGAGGGTGAACTACTCCCTCTTCATCATGGATAGCGCCGGGATGATGAAGATGGCCACCAGTGATGAGTTCCCCCTCCGGCAGGGTGCCGGAATGGGCTCTCGAGAGGTTTTTGGTGGCTAAAGAGGCTTGCGGCGGCGGAACTCCTGATCTATCTTTATATTCGATGTTTTTAGGGTACGTAGGCTTATATAGGCAAAAGAAGTCGGTCGGTGGCCTCGAGGGGCCCACGAGACGGGGGGTGCCCAGTAGGGGGGCGCCCCCCTATCTCCTGGCCTCCTCAAGGATCTTCTGACGTGAACTCCAAGTCTCCAGGATCATATTCTTCCAAAAAATCACGCTGCCGAAGGTTTCTTTCCGTTTGGACTCCGTTTGATATTCCTTTTCTTCGAAATACTGAAACAGGCAATAAAACAACAATACGGGCTGGGCCTCCGGCTAATAGGTTAGTCCCAAAAATGATATAAATGTGTAAAATAAAGCCCATAAACATCCAAAAGGGGTAATATAATAGCATGGAACAATAAAAAATTATAGATACGTTGGAGACGTATGAAGCATCCCCAAGCTTAATTCATGCTCGTCCTCGAGTAGGTAAATGATAAAAACAGAATTTTTGATGTGGAATGCTACCTATCATAATTCTCAATGTAATTTTCTTTATTGTGGCATGAATGTTCAGATCCAAATGATACAAAATAAATGTTCATATTAACATGAAAATGGTGATACTTCAAGCATACTAATCAAAGTAATCATGTCTTCTCAAAATAACATGGCCAAAGAAAGTTACCCCTACAAAATCATATAGTCTGATTGTTGCTCTATCTTCATCACACAAAGTATTTAATCATGCACAACCCCGATGACAAGCCAAGCAATTGTTTCATACTTTAATAATCTCAAACTCTTTCAACTTTCACGCAATACCTGAGCGTGAGCCATGGACATATCACTATATGTGGAATAGAATGGTGGTTGTGGAGAAGACAAAAAGGAGAAGATAGTCTCACATCAACTAGGCGTATCAACGGGCTATGGAGATGCCCATTAATAGATATCAATGTGAGTGAGTAGGGATTGCCATGCAACGGATGCACTAGAGCTATAAATATATGAAAGCTCAACAAAAGAAACTAAGTGGGTGTGCATCCAACTCGCTTGCTCACGAAGACCTATGGCATTTTAAGGAATCCCATCATTGGAATATACAAGCCAAGTTCTATAATGTAAAATTCCCACTAGTATATGAAAGTGACAACATATGAGACTCTCTATCATGAAGATCATGGTGCTATTTTGAAGCACAAGTGTGGAAAAGAGATAGTAGCATTGTCCCTTCTCTCTTTTTCTCTCATTTTCTTTTTTTTTCTTTTTTTTCTTTGGCCTTATTTTTCTTTTTTTTTATTTGGCCTTTCCTTTTTTGGCCTTTCTGTTTTTTTCTTTTTTTTCTTTTTGTAAAGTCCGAAGTCTCATCCCGACTTGTGGGGGAATCATAGCCTTCATCATCCTTTCCTCACTAGGACAATGCTCTAATAATGAAAATCATCACACTTTTATGGATTTACAACTCAAGGCTAGAACAAGATATGACTCTATATGAATGCCTCCGGCGACGTACTGGGATATGCAATGAATCAAGAGCTACATGTATGAAAACTATGAAGGTGGCCTTGCCACAAATACAATGTCAACTACATGATCATGCAAAGAGCAATATGACAAAAGTAATGCGTGTCATATGAACGGAACGGTGAAAAGTTGCATGGCAATATATCTCGGAATGGCTATGGAAATGCCATAATAGGTAGGTATGGTGGCTGTTTTGAGGAAGGTAATGGTGGGTGTATGGTACCGGCGAAAGTTGCGCGGCACAAGAGAGGCTAGCAATGGTGGAACGGTGAGGTGCGTATAATCGATGGACTCAACATTAGTCAAAAGAACTCATGTACTTGTTGCAAAAATCTAGAAGTCATCAAAAACCAAAGCACTACGCGCATGCTCATAGGGGAATCGATTGGTAGGAAAAGACCACCGCTCGTCCCCGACCGCCACTCATAAGGAAGACACTCAATAAATAAAATTGTGCTCCAACTTCATCACAAAGCAGTTCACCATACGTGCATGCTACGGGAATCACAACCCTTAACACAAGCATTTTTCATAATCACCTCAACTAGCATGACTTTAATATCACTACCTCCATATCTCAAAACAATTATCAAGCATCAAATTGAGCATAGCAACCAATTCACTTTCTATGATAGTTTTTATTATACCCAACTTGGATGCTCATCATTCTAGGACCAAATTTGTAACCATAGCAAATACCATGCTGTTATAAAAGACTCTCAAAATAATATAAGTGAAGCATGAGAGACTAGCAATTTCTACAAAATATAACCACCAACGTGCTCTAAAAGATATAAGTGATGCACTAGAGCAAATGACAAACTACTCCGAAAGATATAAGTGAAGATCAATGAGTAGTCGAATAGTTGTGCAACTATGTGAAGACTTTCTAACATTTTAGAATTTCATATCTTGGTATTTTATTCATAAAGCAAGCAAAACAAAATAAAATGACAATGCAAGGATAGCACAATTCATGTGAAGAAGCAAAAACTTAGACTCAACCGATACTAACCGATAATTGTTGAAGAAGAAAGGTGGGATGCCTACCGGGGCATCCCCAAGCTTAGATGCTTGAGAATTCTTGGAATATTATCTTGGGGTGCCTTGGGCATCCCCAAGCTTGAACTTTTGTGTCTCCTTAATTCCTCTCACATGGTTTCTCTATTTCTCAAAAGCTCCATCCACAACAAACTCAACAAGAACTCGTGAGATAGGTTAGTATAAACCAATGCAAAACCTTATCATTTTCTACTGTAAAAAGTCACTAAAATTATTATTCAACATTGCATACTAAATTCCTCTGCATATTTAATTCTCCTATCCTCAAATAGAATCATTAGACAAGCAAACATATGCAAACAATGCAAACATAACAGCAATCTGCCAAAACAGTATAGTCTATAAAGAATGCAAAAGTATCAATACTTCCCTAACTCCAAAAATTATGAGAGAAAATTCCCACTGTAGTAAATTTACCAGATCTCATTATGAAAACGGTTTCAAAATTATACCATTCTCTGACTTTTCTAGGGAATTTTTGCAACAGCGGTAAACTTTCGGTTTTCAAACAGCAACATGTATACTAGCAAAATAAGCATGGCAAAGGCTATCCTTGACCTTTTTATTGAAACTAAAGATGAAAAACATTATTCTAAATAACAGTAAGAAAATGCTAACAAAACAAAATGACGCTCCAAGCAAAACACATATCATGAGGTGAATAAAAATATAGCTCCAAGTAAAGTTACTGATGAACGAAGACGAAAGAGGGGGTGCCATCCGGGGCATACCCAAGCTTAGGCTCTTGGTTATCCTTGAATATCTTGGGGTGCCATGGTCATCCCCAAGCTTAGGCTCTTCCCACTCCTTATTCTATAGTCCATCGAATCTTTACCCAAACTTGAAAACTCCACAACACAAAACTCAACAGAAAACTCGTAAGCTCCGTTAGTATAAGAAAATAAAACCACCACTTAGGTACTGTAATGAACTCATTCTAAATTCATATTGGTGTAACATATACTGTATTCCAACTTCTCTATGGTTCATACCACTTAATACTAGCCATAGATGCATCAAAATAAGCAAACAACACACAAAAAACAGAATCTGTCAAAAACAGAACAATCTGTAGTAATCTGTATCAAACGTATACTTCTGGAACTACAAAAATTCTACCAAATTAGTAAGTCCTAAGAAATTTGTGTAACAATCCAGATCAAAAATAATAATATCAGAAGCACGTTTATGTTAATTAACAAAACTAATTTACTGGGTGCAAAAGTTTCTGATTTTCAGCAGGATCAACACAACTATCACCGTAAGCTATCCTAAAGGTCTTACTTGGCACTTTATTGAAACAAAAGATATAAAACATGATTACTACAGTAGAATAATCATGTGGACACACAAAAACAGTAACAGTAAATGTTGGGTTGTCTCCCAACAAGCGTTTTTCTTTAATGCCTTTCTAGCTAGGCACGATGATGGCAATGATGCTCACATAAAAGATAAGAATTAAAACATAATGGGAGAACCATGAAGCATATGACTAGCACATTTAAGCCTAACACACTTCCTATGCATAGGGATTTTGTGAGCAAACAACTTATGGGAACAATAATCAACTAGCATAGGGAGTCAAAACAAGCATAGCTTCAAGATATTAAGCACATAGAGAGGAAACTTGATATTATTGCAATTCCTACAAGCATATATTCCTCCCTCATAATAATTTTCAGTAGCATCATGAATGAATTCAACGACATAACCATCACTTAAAGCATTCTTTTCATGATCTACAAGCATAGAAAATTTACTACTCTCCACATAAGCAAAATTGTTCTCATTCAGAATAGTGGAAGTATCATAAGAGACTTGAACACAAAAAATTGTTTCCACATTAAAAGAGTAATGTTCAGAAAAAGGTAATCATAATCATGACAAGATTTGTAAATATAATCATCACTACTTTTTATAGCATAAGTTTCATCACAATAATCATCATACGTAGCAACTTCGTTCTCATCATAATCGATTGAAACCTCTCCCAAGATAGTGGAATCACTAAATAAAGTTTACACTCTTCCAAATCCACTTTCATATTCATCACAATAAGATTAAACATCTCCAAAATAGTGGGATAACTACTTCCTAAAGTTGACACTCTTCCAAACCCACTTTCATCAATATAATCATCATAAGTAGGAGGCATGCTATCATCATAACAACTTTGCATATCAAAACTTGGGATGCTAAAAATATCATCTTCATTAAACATAGCATCCCCAAGCTTGGGACAAACATTAATTTCAGCAAATATATTCTCAAATATTTCATACTCATCAAACATAGCTTCCCCAAGCTTGGGCCTTTTCATATCATAAGCATAATCACTCTCATCATTAATAGTATGGATAGCAGCAATAGTATAGCAATTATCCCCATCACAATGAGTAGTAGGAGCAACATCATTTGGGAGGGATACCTTTTTACCTTTATTGCCCCTTCTTTTCCTTTTCTTTTTCACATTATGTGTGGGTTCAACCTTCCTCTTTGAGCTCCTTATTGATGAGATTGGTTGAATAGAAAGCTCCACCTCGTTACTTGATTCATCATAAGAAATAATAGGAGGAGATTGGGAAGTATCTTCCCTTTCATTAGTATTCTCTTCATCTTGTATTTGCTTTCTTTTCTTTATGTAATTGGCAATATAAGGATTTTCAATGCAATTCACCGCACAATACAAATAAATCTTCTCTAGATCAATATCAAGGAATTTCTTATGGGCAAATTCTGGAAGGTCCTTAATTAAACGTTTCAATTCTTCATAACCCAAAAGTAAACTAAGTTCATTGTAATGTGCAAGGGAGATCAAATCATCACAATTTTTGGACATGATTCGATCATGAAACAATTTGCATCGGAGATGTAGATGACCACGTTCATTGCATAGTTCACAAGTACGGCAAAGGAAATTTAAATTTTCAGCACTCACATTTAGCCTTTCTTGCAACCATTTAGTTTATAAGTGCTTATGCCTCTTGCAATATATATCTTCTCTATTTGGTGTGTTCATGCAAACATGCACTCCACAAAAGTTGACATTGAAAGTGCAACTATCCCTAGGTGGTTTTGGTAATTCATAACAACATATAGCTCATTGAGCTAATGCTATTCCAAGACATATATTTCAGGAAAGCTCAATGAATGGCATGGCATGGATGATGAAAGTGGATCCCTCAAAATATCAAGGACAAAGGATTGGCTCAAGCTCAAAAGCTCAAGACTCTTCATTTTATATTTCAGTGATCCAAGATCACATTGAGTCTATAGGAAAAGCCAATACTATCAAGGAGGGATGAGGTGTTGCTTAATGAGCCTCTTGCTTCATGTGCTTAGTGATATGCTCCAAAACTGTCGAATTTCGGGTTCCGGCAGACCCTTAAGATTCGAACACTGGGGTGCGCGCGGAGATTTCGCCCTCTGCCTACCTGCACCTCACCACCATGCTAGGATCTAAGCTATCAAATGAACAACACAAGAGACACGGGATTTATACTGGTTCAGGCCACCATTGTGGTGTAATACCCTACTCCAGTGTGTGGTGTGTGGATTGCCTCTTGGGCTGATGATGAACAATACAAGGAAGAACAGCCTCGCGAGGGTCTGTTCTTGGCTGGTGCGATGAACTGCTAGGGGGAGTTCAGTCGCTCTGCCAGATGATGATTCGATCGATTTCTAGATGATCTCTCGATGCCTCTACCTTGTGGGTGGCTAGTCCTATTTATAGGCAAAGGCCCTGGGCCTCTTCCCAAATATTGAGCGGGAAGGGCGCCAACAATTGGCCATTTTGAAGGGGAACATCTAGTACGCTTATCCTGACTAAAGTTGGTCCTCGCCTGTCAAAGGCTCTGGTGGTGACGCCGGCTTGGGCTCCACAATGACCTCCATCCTGCCGTTCTGCTCGTCTTGGTCTTGTTGCACCAAAATGGCTGTCTTTGCTTGATACTCTCGCCTGCGCTTGCCCCCTTTGCACCAAAGGGGAAACAAGGACTCTGCGCAGGCCGGCGCCCGCCTGGCGCCCGCCTGGCTTTGGTCATCACGGCTCATGTCATGGGCACCTCGTGAGGTACCCCGCCTTGATCTCTCCGTCTCCTCGTGAGCCAGCCTGAGGAGGTCGTGCCTGAGGAAGCTTCCTGTCGTCCGCCCCGCGAGGCTTGGCCCCTCGCGAGGGTATTGATCTTGCGCTGATGAAGATGGGCCGCGCTGGGCTGCCCCTTGAGCCACGCTGCACGCCGCAGGCAGGCAAGTCTAGGGACCCCCGTTCCTAGAACGCCGACAGTAGCCCCCGGGCCCAAGGCGCGCCTGGACTTGGCTGAGCAGAGAGGCGAAGGGGCAAGTGCAAAGCGCCGCGGGCCCTAACAGCCTGCGGCCTTGGGTGCCACGTGGCGGTTGATTGGACGTGGGTGCCTTAGCAACTGCATGAATCGACAAAAGAGCGGCATCCGCCTAGGATTTGCTTCCCTTGCTTCCTCCGGTCATTGCCAAAATCTCCTTTCTTGCGCCCTTCCTCTCTGCCTCCAAAATCTTCAGATCTACTTTGACCGCGTGCCCTAGCAAGACATGGCGCCTCGCCAGACTCCGGCCGAAGCTTGGTACTCGCCCGCCCTGGACTCGCGGAATGTGTCGGAGACGAGCCTCGCCCTGATGCGCTAGTTGGTGGCGGCGCAAGGCATCGACGGGGCAAAGGTGTTCAAGGCCGGCTCCAATCTTCCTGAGGGCCAAGGGAGAACCTTCTATCCACTCTTTGTAAGCGCCATCGCTGCCGGTCTGGTGCCTCCTTTTTCTGAGTTCTTCCTCTTCGTCCTCCGCCATTACAACCTTCAAGCTCTGCACCTCCACCCCAACTTTGTTCTTCTTCTGGCGATCTTCGCCTACTATTGCGAGGCTCACATCAGAGTGCAGCCCTCGGTGGCCTTGATGTGCCACTACTTCTCCCTCCGGCCTTCTCGTGGTCCCCTCTCTACGTGCGTGAGCTTCGTCGCGTATGGCAGCTCGAACGCCATCTCAAAGCCCGGGAAGAGGATTGAGGGCTACAGGAGCAAGTGGGTTATGGTAGATGCTGGACGCATCCACCCTCGACTGATCCTGCGAACGAAGCAGCCCACGAGCTCCGATGATTGGTCTCGCGTGGAACTCGTGGACCCCCCCGCGAAGCCGGTGTTGGAGAAGATGGACGCGGATCTGAGGCCGGCCAACATGGCAGCGGCGAAGCTGACTGGCGCGTCGCTCCTGAGGGAGTTCCTGGAGCACCAGGTGGCCCCGCTTCGTAAGTACTCGCTTCCGCTGTGGAGGCCCCGCCTGAGCCCCGCGGTCTTGGTCGACGAAGATCTGACCGTGGTCCTCCAGTCTTTGGTCGGAGGGGACGTGGCGAGGCTGGAGGGTGCCCCTGTACCCCTGTTCCTTCGGGATGATTGGGAGCAGGTGGTGGAATCCATGCCCGTCTTCAATGGGAACGGGCCCGTGCCCACTCAGGTTCCCGAGGACCTGGCGGCCCTAGCGACAGTGAATGTGTCCTCCAATGACTCCAGCGAAGAGGAGGAAGAAGAGGAGCAGGAAGAAGGGCTTGACTCCGAGGCTACCGATGAGGAGTCGAGAGCGCCCCTCCCCCGGCGCAGGTCCCGCGCTCTCCGCCTCTCGCTGAGCGACGACGACGAGGATGGCGACGAGCGGGGCGGCCAGAGCTTGCCCCTGATCTGGAAGAAGGACATGACCGGGCTGGTCCCCCTCGGGTCTGCCCCGGCTCCGAGGCGACCCGCAGACGCGCCTCCTACTTCCGAGCCTCTCGAGGTTGATCCCAGCAGCCGGCTCTCGGGCTTCAAGTACGGCCGGAGGTTGCTCGAGCTCACGAGCGGTGACTAGTAAGTGCTTGATTCTTGCTTTATTCCCTGTTCTGTCGTTGAGGCTTGATGTCTATACCTCTTGGCTAGGCTGGAGCCTGCGGCGAAGAAGCTGAAGGAGGCTCTTGAGGTTCCGTCTGGGGCAGCGCCTCTGCCCACGAAAGAAGGTGACTGCAAGGCACGGGCCTCTCCTGCCCGGTCGTCCTTGCGAGGCCTGTTGGAGCTGGCTGGGGCGAGCTCAGTCCCCATGGCCCAAGCGACTCCTGAGGTATCCTTGCCTGATGCCACCGCTACAACTGTTGGGGTGCAGCAAGTCCCGCGTGTGGTTACACTGCCGTCCTCTCCTCCTACTCCACCAACTGCTGTCTCGTTGACCCCTTCCACTATCCTGGACCGTGCTGCTGCTGAACTGGGCCGGATGCGGCAAGATCTTCTGGGCGCCGACCCTCGCTTGCTGGTCGGGCGCTTGGAGCTAGCTTCTGGCTGGATTCGCTCCGACGCTTCGATTCGGGCGGCGCTGGTTCAGGCCTCGACACCTTGCGACGAGGAGAAGCTGGCCATCATTGAGGCGAAGGCTGCTCGTGATGTCGCCTTGGGGGAGGCAGCCGATGCCCAAGGTCGCTGCAAGGCGTTGGAGAGCGAGCCGCAGGGCCTGCGGGACCAGCTTGGCGAGGAGGCTCGCATTCACCAAGAGAAGGAGGAGGACACGAAGGCTCGCGAGGTGGCCGTCAAGAACCGGGGCACCAAGCTTAACAAGCTCCGTGACCGCCTGGACGCACGGGAGCAGGAGTTGGAGGCGAGGAAGGTCGAGGAGGACGGCAAGGCGCGGGTCCTCAACGAGGACCGCGAGGCCTTCACAGAGATGGACGTGAAGGCTCGTGGCTTGCTGAGGACGCTTTACGATAGCGGCCTGGAGAGCCCGCTCGCCGACGCCGAGGACGGCCCCGCCAAGCTGCTCCCCTTCCTGGTCCGTGCTCTTGAAGATGTCACCCTTGGCCTTGGCCCTACGGCTAAGGCCGAGGCGCGTGTCCTGTCTTCTGCAGCGCTGACGCGGGTCCTTACCCATGTCTGCCTTCGCGATCCCAACATCGACCTCGATAGCCTGCTGGAGCCAGCGAGCGGAGAGCTTGCCGCTGCCGCTGCTGAGGCCGTGAAGGGTCGTGCGGAGGCTCTGTTGGGGAAGTTCCGGGCCTTCAGCACCAAGCCGAAGCGATGCGCTGCCGGTCCTGCAGCTGGCTCCGCCGCCAACAAATGACTCCGTCGTGGCTCTTGTTCTGCTTTCAGCTCCTGCAACATGCATCGTGCCTCGGGGAGGCGTTTAAACTTGTGTTTGGTGTAGTGATAACAGTTATGGACTGTAATATTTGCTTTTGAATTCCTTGAGATTTGCGCTCTTCCTACTTGCTTGTGTTCTACGCCGGTAGAGCCCGGCCCCGCACATACCTCAGCCACCGTTAGCCCTGACCGAAAACCAGGACGGGACCAAGGAGTGAGGGGCTACGTGACAAGTTAGGCTCCTGAGTCGCGATGCTTAGGAGTCCCCCTTGGCGCACGAACAGCAAGTAGGGAGGTGAGATGTGTGGGTGAATCTACCATTCTACGTCTACAGAGCCCGGCCCCGCGCATACCTCAACCGCTGTTAGCCTTTCAGAACTAAGGAGTGAGGGGCTACGTGACCAGTTAGGCTCCTGAGTCGTGATGCTCAGGAGTCCCCCTTGACGCACAAATGGCCTTCGTACCTTGGCTCCACTCGGGGAGGGACGCGCGACGAACCAGGCCCGAGGGGCCTCGTTGGGTGGCGTACGTCTAGGCGTGACCCAGGCGCAGCCCCCGTGCCCATCCCCCTCGTGCGACACTCCCGAGGGGAGGCGCTGCGATGAGGCCGGACACTGAACTCTGGGCTCCCTGAGGTTGATGCAGCCGGGGGCCACCCTCAGTTGTTTATCACCAGCGCGGAGCATAGCGCTTCCGTATGTGTACGGGCATAGCCGCTCCTCGGCAGTGTCGTCAGCCAGCGCGGAGCATGGTGCTTCCACTGGTGCGTGGGAGGGGGCTCCCCTCCGGGAGAAGCCCCCGGGGCGTGTACAGCCCTGCGCTGACACGTGGCTGGCATGGTAGGGCCTGAGGAGGTGTATCTGGGCACCCGTGAGCCAGCGCGGGACTCACGGGGCACTACCTCAAGGCGGGTTGCACCTGGCACTGGGCCTTAACTTGTGATGTGTTCCTGCAAATTTGGCCAGATGCCGATGCTCTACGTCCTCGGGTCCCGGCCCTCAAGCGGGTCTCAGCCGTCGCTGGCTTGTCATGGACAAAGCCAGAGGGTGAGGGCTGGAGGGCTAGTAGGAGCCCTGAGTCGTGATGCTTAGGTACCCCTCCTTTAATGCGCAAGCTTGGTTAGATGCCGACGCTCTACGTCCTCGGGTCCCGGCCCTTGAGCGGGTCTCATCCGTCGCTGGCTTGCTGTGGACAAAGCCAGTGGGTGAGGGCTGGAGGGCCAGTAGGAGACCTGAGTCGTCATGCTCAGGTACCCCCCCTTTAACGCGCAAGCTTGGTTAGATGCTGACGCTCTACGTCCTCGGGTCCTGGCCCTCGAGCGGGTCTCAGCCGTCGCTGGCTTGCCCTGGACAAAGCCCGAGGGTGAGGGCTGGAGGGCCAGTAGGAGCCCTGTGTCGCGATGCTCAGGTACCCCCCCCCCCTTTAACACGCAAGCTTGGTTAGATGCCGACGCTCTACGTCCTTGGGTCCCGGCCCTCGAGCGGGTCTCAGCCGTTGCTGGCTTGTCGTGGACAAAGCCAGAGGGTGAGGGCTGGAGGGCCAGTAGGAGCCCTGAGTCACGATGCTCAGGTACCCCCCCCCCTTTAACATGCAAGCGGCCGACATGAAGGAAGAAGAGGTGCCACTGACAGGCATCAAATAACAAGCATGATGGGTCGAATGCATGGCCCGAAAATAAATGCAAGAGGGGTACATGCCGATGGGTCTGACCCGAGCGACTTGGGGATGATGCAGCCCTAGGGGCGCCACCAACAAGGTGAGCTAAAAGCATGAACAAAAGGGATACATGCAGTAGGGACGGACCCACGCGGCCTGGGAATAGTGCAGCCCTGGGGGCGCTCCCAGCTGGAAATGAAACTTGAAGGATGTCACCTGATAGCGTTGAAGACGAAGGGGTGTTGAAGCAGCGGACGTCGTGGGCTGTGGAAGCCGATCCTCACGAGCCCCCAGGCCCAGGAGCCTCGGGAGGCTCCAGAGGCGCTGGTGGCTCCTCGCGAACCGTCTCCATCTCTGCCAGGACTGCTGAACGCCTGGCCTCCTGAGCCTCCAGGATGCTTCCCATGAGGCGCTGGCGCATAGCAGCCGCGTTCGGCAAGCCGTAGGGCATGCGAACGTAGCTGTGCGGTGGGCCTTCGCAGCGCCCCACACGTGAGGGCTAGAAGCACTCCTGAGAGGCGGCTCGGTTGAGCCATGGGATGTCGATGCAGACGCGCAGCCCACCATCCTTGCATGGATGGGGAGCTACGGCGGGTAAGCGGCGGCTGCCACTCATGACTCTTGACTCCTGCAACTCCTGCGTGATCTGACTGACGAACTCCTGAGGGTTTTGCCCTCCTTGCCTTGCTCCTTCCTGGGGGAAACGTGCTCTGAAACATGCCTCCAAGTGGTGCCCAAGCACCTCCCTCGTGACCTTAGCAAGGTCGGTGGCCCTGCAGGGGGGAGCCCCTGAGCCCTGCTTGAGGAGGGCACCGGGTGCGCCTTCCTATGCGATAGAAGGAGGTGCCCCCTGGACAGGCGCAGACCCTGAGGGGCCTGCCTCCTGAGGGGTCGGGCCTGGCGATGTCTTCTTCTTGGGAGCAGTTTCAGGGAGCCTCCCGCTCCCGCGATCTAGGTCTTCAAGTGATGCAGCCTGAAAAGCTCGCTCCAGGGAGCACACTGTGTCTCTTTCTTCACAGGGCACCGTGATGACTCCGCCACTTCCGGGCATCTTGAGGACGTTGTAGCCGTGATGAGTCACAGCCATGAACTTGGTGAGAGCTGGGTACCCGAGGATGGTGTTGTATGGCAGGCGAATGTGGGTGACGTCGAAGTCGATGAGCTTGGTGCGGTAGTTGTTGCATGCCCCCAAGGTTACCGGCAGGCGAACCTGCCCGATCGAAACTGTGGAGCCATTGGTGACTCCGGAGAAAGGCTTGGTTGGCTGAAGCTGATCGTAAGGCACTTGGAGATTGTTGAATGTCTCCACGGATAGGACATTAAGTCCTACTCCGCCATCGATGAGGGTCCTGGTGACTTGCACGTTGCTGATGACCGGGGAGCAAAGCATCGGGAGGACTCCGGCTGTGGCTGCGCACTTGAGCTGATCCGCTGAGCTGAATGTGATGGCGCACGCCGACCACCTGAGGGGGCGCGTGGCTTCGAGCTTGGGGAGGACTGCATTCACTTCGCGGGCAAACTGCATGAAGATGCGCTGAGAGGCTGGGGCTTGAGCTCCGCCCAGGATGCAGGCGATCGCGCGCGGCTCCTGGAAGCCCCAGCCCCCTCGTCCTGATGATGGTCCTCGTTTCTCCTTGGCTGCGGCGGCAGTGGAGGGAGGCTTGCGTTTCCTTGCGGACGATCCTCGCGAGGCTGATCCCTCCAGTCTCCCTCGCAAGGCTGGCCCTGCCAGCGATCCTCGCGAGGTCGGTCGCGCCACCCTTGGCGTGGGCCGCGGTCTTCCCAGCGTCCTGTGTTTCTGCCTCCTCCTCGGCCGTAGCCTCGATCGTTGCGGTCGGGGCGTCGGCTGGTCCTCCCTTCTCGCACGGCTTGGAGCTCTTGACATTCGTTGGTGTTGTGGGTGTGGAGGTCATGGTACACAAAGTACCGGCTGCCCTTGAAAGACTTTGGCTGGTCTCTGCCCCGCTTGGTATCGGGCTCTGCCGCGAGCACGGCAGCCCCCTTGCGCTTCACGTCCTTGGCCTTGGATCTCTTCTCTTCTGGGTCTGTGGCTGGCAGCTCGAGGAGGGAAAGGCGTCCCTCCTCAGCCCTGGCGCGCTTGGTCGCCAAGTTGAACAGCTCCAAGGAAGTGCATAGATCTTCATGCATCGCCAGCTCCTCCTTCATCTTGATGTCGCGCACGCCGTCGGAGAAGGCTGAGATGATGGCCTCCTCAGTCACCTTGGGAATCTTAAGACGTGCGTTGTTGAAGCGCTGGATGTACTTCTGCAGGGTCTCCCCTAGTTGCTGCTTCATGCGGCGCATGTCGCTCACGGAGGGTGGCCGGTCGTGAGTACCTTGGAAGTTGGCGATGAAACGGGTGCGCATCTCGTCCCAGGAGGAGATCGTGCCAGGAGCCAGGTTCAGGAGCCAGGTATGGGCCCCATCCTTGAGTGCCATGGGAAACCAGTTCGCCATGACCTTCTCGTCCCCGTTGGCGGCTTCGATGCCCAGCTCGTAGAGCTGTAGGAACTCCGCAGGGTCGCCCGTGCCGTCGTAGCGAGGAGGCAGGTCTGGCTTGAACTTGCAGGGCCACGCGACGCTGCGTAGCTCGATGGTGAAGGCGAGGCAGCCTGTTGTGGCCACAGGAGGCCTTGGGTGACGAAGAGCTTGGTCTTGCGGGTCCCCATGCGCTGTAGCTGGGAGCAGCGCGGGGTCTTGGCGTGCTGGAACAGGAGCGTGGTCGCGACGGGGCGGAGCAAGGAGCACTCGGGCAGCTTCTTGGGGGCGAGGGACCTCTTGTCAACTCCGCTCTTGCTGCGCTGGCGCCGAAAGGAGAGGGTTCCACCCAGGGGCCACGCGCCTTGGGGCCAGGGCGCCTTCTTGGGGAGGAGGCGGCTGAGGCACCCTCGGAGCTTCATCGCCCGCGCGGGGCGGGGTGCGGTGCAGCGAGATGGACGGCGCAGGGGAGCCCCCTACGGCGCGGACGAGCTCGGCGACGCGGTCGAGCCACTCTTCGTAGACGTCGTCGACAGGGCGGTAGTGCAGGAGCTCGTTTGCTGCGGTGAGCCCAGCTCGAGCCTCCATGGCCGCGTGGGGCGCGTGGGACAAAGAACCAGCCGGAGCGGGCGAGGGAGTAGCAGTGCGGTCATCCCGCCTCATGGACGGATGCTGGGACGAAGCTTTCTGCTTGTTCCCCGCTGGGCCGGTCACGGCGTTAACGGCAGGCGACGGGGAACGGCGGGGGCGCCCGCCGACGGGGGCCGTCTGGGCGACGTAGGAAGCTAGAGTGGCTCAGCGCTCGGCACGGGCCCGACGAGCGTCTGACATGGATGCTATGGTTGGGGAAGAACAGGGCGGCGGAACACGAATTCCGGCGCACCCCTACCTGGCGCGCCAAATGTCGGATTTCGGGTTCCAGTAGACCCTTAAGATTCGAACACTGGGGTGCGCGCGGAGATTTCGCCCTCTGCCTACCTGCACCTCACCGCCATGCTAGGATCTAAGCTATCAAATGAACAACACAAGAGACACGGGATTTATACTGGTTCAGGCCACAATTCGGGTGTAATACCCTACTCCAGTGTGTGGTGTGTGGATTGCCTCTTGGGCTGAAGATGAACAATACAAGGAAGAACAGCCTCGCGAGGGTCTGTTCTTGGCTGGTGCGATGAACTGCTAGGGGGGTTCAATCGCTCTGCCATATGATGATTCGATCGATTTCTAGATGATCTCTCGATGCCTCTACCTTGTGGGTGGCTAGTCCTATTTATAGGCAAAAGCCCTGGGCCTCTTCCCAAATATTGAGCGGGAAGGGCGCCAACAATTGGCCATTTTGAAGGGGAACATCTAGTACACTTATCCTGACTAAAGTTGGTCCTCGCCTGTCAAAGGCTCTGGTGGTGACGCCGGCTTGGGCTCCACGATGACCTCCATCCTGCCGTTCTGCTGGTCTTGGTCTTGTTTCACAGAAATGGCTGTCTTTGCTTGATACTCTCGCCTGCGCTTGCCCCCTTTGCACCAAAGGGGAAACAAGGACTCTGCGCAGGCCGGCGCCCGCCTGGCGCCCGCCTGGCTTTGGTCGTCACGGCTCACGTCATGGGCACCTCGTGAGGTACCCCGCCTTGATCTCTCTGCCTCCTCGCGAGCCAGCCTGAGGAGGCCGTGCCTGAGGAAGTTTCCTATCGTCCACCCCGTGAGGCTTGGCCCCTCGCTAGGGTCTTGAGCTTGCGCTGATGAAGATGGGCCGCGCTAGGCTGCCCCTTGAGCCACACCGCAGGCCGCAGGCAGGCAAGTCTGGGGGACCCCCGTTCCCAGAACGCCAACAAAAACCCTCAACTACTTTCTCACATCCACATATGACCTAAACCTAAAGCCAAAACCGGTCACACTGATTCTTTCTATCCGGCGCCACCGAGTTCAGATGTCATAGCCACTGCCACAAACCCTAGACAAATCGGTCTCACCGATAGGGATCTCGGTCTCACCGAGATGGGATTGTAATCTCTCTGTTTCCCTTCATAACGTTTCGGTCTAACCGAAGTGAGCGATCGGTCCCACCGAGATTGCAATGTAAACTCTATGTTTCCCTTTTGTAACATTTCGGTCTCACCAAAAAGAGCAAATCGGTCCCACCGAGTTTACCTGACCAACTCTCTGATTAGCTAATTACCAAAATCGGTCCTACCGAGTTTGTGTAATCGGTCTCACCGAGATTACGTTATGCCCTAACCCTAATCATCTCGGTCCTACCGAGTTGCATGTCGGTCCTGTCGTGGTTCTAAGTTTGACAGTAGAATAGGGGTAGTATAACGGAGCATGATCTATCGAGATGCATATGGGTGACACGGTGGTTTTAGCGAGTTCGGGACTCTCACAGTGGAGATAACAACCCTACGTCTCGTGCTCCGGAGAGGCTTTGTTTTATCTGAGTATATATCCGGAGATTACAATGTGTGTGAGAGAGAGGAACGGATCCCCATGCCTGAGCTAAGTCCTGAGACTAATGGTGAAAAGAGAGAGAGGTGGAAGAAGACCCCCCTTAGTCTAGTGGTGGGGGTGGCTTATATAGAGTGCGCCACCCCCTCACCTCCTACGTTACAAAGTGGGGTATGAATGCCATAATGCCAGTCCACCATTAAGCCCTCACTATTAGAAAGATGCCGACTGCTTTGCTGCCTGCTGGCCTTCGTATATCCGAGTGAGTCGTACGGTCGAGTGGTGAACTGTCATCCGAGTGGATGGTATGTTGCTTGGTCGAGTGAATAGTATGCTTGTATGAAATTGACCTGGACCCACATGTTGTGTGGACCCCATGCTTCATGATATTTCGACCCTTCGTGGGCCTACCTGTTATATATATATCCCCAACATTAGCCCCCGAATCGATTGCGATTTTGCAGAACGAGTTGGTGTAAGACCCAGTTTGGTCCGAGTGATTACAGAAATACTCGGTACATGTCATCGCGCTTTCAGACGACCAAGGTTTGAACAAAATCTCAATGGATTCCGGCACCACGCTTCCCGACTGATCGAGGTAAGTGTCTGCGAGGAGCAACTTGGTGACATTCGTTCATCTCTCGGGAGAGGTTTAACTCGTGATCTGAGTATAGGTGTGTCATCAAATCCGTGCAACCAGATTGATACATGGACTGCTCTCTTAGAGAGATGCCATTCTTATCCCGGAGGAACGTCAATACGAGTCGGTTTTAGATCCACACTTGTGAGTTTCACACTTTGAGTCCTAGAAGAAGGCTCAAAACAGGTCCACAGAGGAGCGTTGAACTCGCCTTATAGAATATTTTTTTGGAGTGATTTGGAGCTGGGCCTGCATCGAGTAACTGATTACTCGGAATTTCTTCATGCCTGGAACGTGTCTTTTTTTTTGTTGTTTGGCCGTCACTCGGGTTGGGCGGACCGTTCCGAGTGGATACCATTCCAGTGGGGGCATGCTGAGTGCACCCACTGGGTGTAGTCCCCGAGACTGCCGTCGACTGCGGGCAGTCGGCGGGAGTCTTAGAGCCTGTCTTTTTGTTGTTGTTCGCCACTCGGACTGGTCAGGCCGTACCGAGTGGAGATTACTCCAGTGGGGGCACGCCGAGTGCACCCACTGGGTGTAGTCCCCGAGACCGCCGTCGACTGCAGGCAGTCGGCGGGGGTATGAGAGAACTAAAACTCTTCTTAGCTGGCACTAATCGAACTTGTTCTTCTCTGACTCGGAGGTCGAGTAATACTGGAGATGGGTTTGCATCGAGCAAAATGTTTCTTTCTGAGTTCTCTTCCAGTGGGGGCATGCTGAGTGCACCCACTGGGTGTAGTCCCCGAGCCTCTGTCGGACTAGATGAGTCTGGCAGAGGGTTTAAGTCTCTCGGTAAACCTCCATGCAGTTGGCACGGCAAATATCTTTGTCTGGAATTGAATCAATCGGATGGATGCGTAACAAGGTGGTTGTACGAACGACGTTCGGCGAATAAGGTTGCCTGTATTCAGCGATGGCGCTTCATTTTTACCCTTTTGCATGAAAGGGGTATTTATCCAAGTGGACGTGCTTCACTTATAGATCTTCGGCGAACCGAGCATGTATGGTCAGAAGAATATTCCTGATGTGATCAACAGGTCGACCAAATGGGCGTAACCCCTGAGGGTGACATGGCCAACTGCCGTGCGTAGCCCCCGAGTGATGCTCGAAGGAGGTAAGCTTGCTACAGAGTGTGATATGAGGTTTGATCATATGAGTAACCTAGTCGTTCCCATGTTGGGGGTGTAGAGGTGAGGACATGTCCAACTGATGGTGACGCGCAGGGCGGCCGAGGGGCGAGGACGTGTATAACCGAGTGGCGACGCGCGGGGCGGCCGAGTGGTGAAGACGTGCAAAACCGAGTGGCGATGCGCGGGGCGGCCGAGTGGTGAAGACGTGCATAACCGAGTGGCGACGTGCAGGGCAGCCGAGTGGGGCGGCCGAGTGGTGAAGACGCGCACAACTGAGTGGCGATGCGCGGGGCGGCCGAGTGGTGAAGACGTGCACAACCGAGTGGTGACGCGCGGGGCGGCCGAGTGGTGAAGACGCGCACAACCAAGTGGCGACGCGCGGGGCGGCCGAGTAGTGAAGACGTGCACAACCGAGTGGCGACGCGCGGGGCGGCCGAGTGGTGAAGACATGCACAACCGAGTGGTGACGCGCGGGGCGGCCGAGTGGTGAAGACGCGCACAACCGAGTGGCGACGTGCGGGGCGGCCGAGTAGTGAAGACGTGCACAACCGAGTGGCGACGCGCGGGGCGGCCGAGTGGTGAAGACGTGCAAAACCGAGTGGTGACGCGCGGGACGGCCGAGGCGTGAAGATGTGCACAACCGAGTGATGCTATGCGAGGTGGCCGAGTGAAGGACTAAGTGTCCAGCCAAGTGGCAAAAATGGTCCTTGAAGGAGTTAGCCAGATGCTTTCAAAGCTGATGTAGCGACAAGGTCGGTGTAGTGTGGTTGTGGCGCAACAAGACCGGTGCGACAACTGAATTTGAGTAGGAACGAAGATGGTACGCGGAGTGTCTGGGTGATTATGAAATTTGTCAAAGTGACGGATCGAATGTACTTGTTGAAGTGAAGGGTCTGATTGGTGATGAACTACTCGATCGCTACAGGCTTCGACAACTGACATGTCAGAATACGAGGAATATAGTTTTGAATGTGATTTGCAATTCATCGAGTCGGACTTGGGTAAGGATGAGGAGAAGCTTCCGAGTGATGCTCGAAAGAGGCAAACTTGCAAAAGAGTGAAGTGTGAAGTTTAATTATGAAAGAGACTTATCTGTCTCATGCTCGGCGAGGTCTATAGCATTGATACGATGAAGAGAGTTCCATAGAGGGGTTGGCCGGACGTGTTTGAAGTCAACAGAGCGACAAGGTCAGTGTTGTGGTGCGCTAGGACCAGTATGGTGACCGAGTCCGGGCAACGATGAAGTTGACGCGTAGGGCCGTCGAGTGATCGCGTAACTTGTGTAAAAAATGGCACAAGTCAACACAATAATTTCTTGAGGAAATTTGATGTGTGCTGAAATGATTTGTGTGAATAACACCCATAGACACCCGCTGGGAGTGCAAGGGGCTTGCTCGTTGACCAGCAAAAGTCTAAAAGAGCGAAGGATTCGTTCGCACTTGTCGAAGCGAGAGATCCTACTGAACTCGTTGGAATACTGGCTAAAATAAAACGGAAGTGTAGTGTTTCGACTGAGTTGCAGCCCCGGAGGACCGATGCAAACTCGAAATGAAGAATGACACATGGTGTTCGTGAATGATATGTGAAAAAATGGAAGTTGGACTTGGGAGTCACATAAGCAGTCGAGCGTAGAGGTACACTCGGTGGTGTGGCCTCCGAGTGAATGTGATGTGTGAATTATGGAATACTCGGGACGAAAATAACAGAATGCAAAATGACTTAGCTGTCTGAAGGCGCGCGGGGCGGTCGAGTGGTGATGAGGTGACCAACCGAGTGGCGACGCGCGGGGCAGCCGAGTGGTGATGAGGTGACCAACCGATTGACGACGCACAGGGCGGCCGAGTGCTGATGAGGTGACCAACCGATGGCGACGCGCGGGGCGGTCGAGTGGTTATGAGGTGACCAACCTGGTGGCGACGCACGGGGCGGCCGAGTGGTTATGATGTGACCAACCTGGTGGCGACGCACGGGGCGGCCGAGTGGTTATGAGGTGACCAACCTGGTGGCGACGCACGGGGCGGCCGAGTGGTTATGAGGTGACCAACCTGGTGGCGACGCATGGGGCGGCCGAGTGGTTATGAGGTGACCAACCTGGTGGCGACGCACGGGGCGGCCGAGTGGTTATGAGGTGACCAACCTGGTGGCGACGCACGGGGCGGCCGAGTGGTTATGAGGTGACCAACCTGGTGGCGACGCACGGGGCAGCCGAGTGGTTATGAGGTGACCAACCTTGCGGCGACGCACGGGGCAGCCGAGTGGTTATGAGGTGACCAACCTGGTGGCGACGCACGGGGCAGCCGAGTGGTTATGAGGTGACCAACCTGGTGGCAACGCAGGGGCGGCCGAGTGGTTATGAGGTGACCAACCTGGCGGCGACGCACGGGGCGGCCGAGTGGTTATGAGGTGACCAACCTGCATCGTGTTTTTGAACTTAGGCGAGTACTGGACTGCATCTAAGCCCCCGAGTGGGAGGGTTGCTCTCCACTCGGCAGGATTTTTTTGAAACTTAGGCGAGTACTGGACTGCAGCTAAGCCCCCGAGTGGGAGGGTTGCTCTCCACTCGGTAGGATTTTTTTGAAACTTAGGCGAGTACTGGACTGCAGCTAAGCCCCCGAGTGGGAGGGTTGCTCTCCACTCGGTAGGATTTTTTTTGAAACTTAGGCGAGTACTGGACTGCAGCTAAGCCCCCGAGTGGGAGGGTTGCTCTCCACTCGGTAGGATTTTTTGAAACTTAGGCGAGTACTGGACTGCAGCTAAGCCCCCGAGTGGGAGGGTTGCTCTCCACTCGGTAGGATTTTTTTTGAAACTTAGGCGAGTACTGGACTGCAGCTAAGCCCCCGAGTGGGAGGGTTGCTCTCCACTCGGTAGGATTTTTTTTTAAACTTAGGCGAGACGGATTCACAACTAAGTCACCCACTGGGGGATTGAGAGCATATAAAAAGAATAGCAATCATTTATGAGATTGTAAAAACTGTGTCGCGGGGTTACCGAGTGTTGATGAGGTGACCAACCGATTGACGAGGCCCGGAGCGGTCGAGTGGTGATGAGGTGACCAACCGATGCGAGGCGTCCGAGTGACGTTGACGCGTCCCGCAGAGTGGCGACGCGCGGAGCGTCCGTATGATGTAGACGTGTGCCGCGGAGTGGCGACGCGCGGAGCATCCGGATGATGTAGACGCGTGGCCCGGAGTGACGATGCGCGGGGCATCCTGGTGAAGTAGAGGCGCGTGCCGTAGTGGCGACGAGCGAGGCGTCCGAGTGACGTAGACGCGTCCCGTAGAGTGGCGACGCGCGGAGCGTCCGGATGATGTAGACGCGTGGCCCAGAGTCTTATGCGCGGAGCGTCCTGATGAAGTAGAGGCGCGTGGCGCAGTGGCGACGAGCGAGGCGTCCGAGTGACGTAGACGCGTCCCGCAGAGTGGCGACGCGCGAGGCGTATGAGTGACGTAGACGCGTCCCGCAGAGTGGCGACGCGCGGAGCATCCGGATGATGTAGACGCTCCGCGAAGTGGTGACGTACGGAGCGGCCGACTGACGAGGGTGTGTCCAACCGTACGGCACGCGCGGGGCAGCCGAGTGAGGAGGACGTGTCTAGCTGAGTGACGACCTGCGGGACGGCTGGGTCGGACCATGTCGATGAAGTCAAGCCCAACCGAGTGATAGTGCGTGGGCAGTCGAGTGAAGTAGACCCGTCCTGCGGAGTGGCGACGCGCGAGGCATCCGAGTGAAGTAGGCGTGTGCCGCGGAGTGACGATGCGCGGGGTGTCTGAGTGATGTAGACGCGTCCCGCGGAGTGATGACGCGTGGGGCGTCCGTGCGAAGTAGATGCGTCCCACGGAGTGACGACGCGTGGGTGGCCGTGTCGAGGACGCGTCGGCTCGGAGTAGCGGAGCGTCTGGGCTGGCTTGTAAGCAACGCAGGGTGTGTGTGCGCTGGAGCCTGGTGCCTGTGGCTTTCCAAAACATGGACCAAAGTCCGATTAATTGCAAAGCTTGCATGGTGCAGCTAATTAATCCGGTGTTGAAGACGTCCTCCCGTTAGCTTGCGTGGCGCGGCTAATTAATCCGGTGTTGAAGACGTCCTTCCGTTTCCTGTACTGGGCGCATTTATATGCATGCACGTAATCAAGGAGGAGGCAGCCCACTCACCTTGCATGGCTGAAGGGAAAAAGAAAACCATGGCCAGCAGCCGGCGACGGAGGGAAGAATCGCCGCGCCCGGAGGAGCGACGGGCTTCCTACTGCCGCGCCGTGCCGGACCCGCGCGCACGCCGCGGCGACCACGCTGGAGAAGCTGATGAGGGAGGAGTGCAGCGCGCCTGCGACGCCGGCGGTAGGTGCGCGTCCATCATCGAGACCACATCGGCATCAGGCCAGAGGCGGGATCCGGGAACATCGCTGGAGGTATGGTTCCGGCGCGGATGGATGCGCCAGAGGTCAGCGAAGCCGGACGGGCGGCGGTTGACTTGGCGGAGGAGTCGGTGGTCGACGACGAAGAAGACGGGCGATGGCGGACTGGCCATGAGCTCGGCCTCCATGGCGCTCGTCAGAACGATGCTTGGTGGCACGGCCGCGCTGCAGCTATTGCCCGCGCTCGTGCATGTACATACAGAAGGAAAAACAACCATTGTTAGATTAAAGATCGATTGTAAAGAACAAAATAGAATGGAATGGGACTCCCTGATCTTTTTTATTTGTACGAATGGAGCGATGACCAGAGCTCTAGCGGCCAATTTCTCTCACGATGTTAATTGATTCGCTGTTGAAGTTTGAAGGAAAAACCATTTGCATCATGGCTCGATAGACGCCAAGCCCCACGGTGGGCGCCAACTATCGTGGTTCTAAGTCTAACAGTAGAATAGGGGTAGTATAACGGAGCATGATCTATCGAGATGCATATGGGTGACACGGTGGTTTTAGCGAGTTCGGGACTCTCACAGTGGAGATAACAACCCTACGTCTCGTGCTCCGGAGAGGCTTTGTTTTATATGAGTATATATCCGGAGATTACAATGTGTGTGAGAGAGAGGAACGGATCCCCATGCCTGAGCTAAGTCCTGAGACTAATGGTGAAAAGAGAGAGAGGTGGAAGAAGACCCCCCTTAGTCTAGTGGTGGGGGTGGCTTATATAGAGTGCGCCACCCCCTCACCTCCTACGTTACAAAGTGGGGTATGAATGCCATAATGCCAGTCCACCATTAAGCCCTCACTATTAGAAAGATGCCGACTGCTTTGCTGCCTGCTGGCCTTCGTATATCCGAGTGAGTCGTACGGTCGAGTGGTGAACTGTCATCCGAGTGGATGGTATGTTGCTTGGTCGAGTGAATAGTATGCTTGTATGAAATTGACCTGGACCCACATGTTGTGTGGACCCCATGCTTCATGATATTTCGACCCTTCGTGGGCCTACCTGTTATGTATATCCCCAACAGGTCCCACCGAAAATCCTAATGGTCACTAGGTTTACTAAATCAGTCTGACCGAGTTTATTGATTCGGTCCCACCGAGATTGGTAAATTGTGTGTAACGGTTAGATTTTGTGTGGAGGCTATATATACCCCTCCACCTCCTCTTCATTCATGGAGAGAGCCATCAGAACAAACCTACACTTCCAACTTACCAGTTCTGAGAGAGAACCACCTACTCATGTGTTGAGGCCAAGATATTCCATTCCTACCATATGAATCTTGATCTCTAGCCTTCCCCAAGTTGCTTTCCACTCAAATCTTCTTTCCACCAGATCCAAATCTTATGAGAGAGAGTTGAGTGTTGGGGAGACTATCATTTGAAGCACAAGAGCAAGGAGTTCATCATCAATGCACCATTTGTTACTTCTTGGAGAGTGGTGTCTCCTAGATTGGCTAGGTGTCACTTGGGAGCCTCCGACAAAGATTGCGGAGTTGAACCAAGGAGTTTGTAAGGGCAAGGAGATTGCCTACTTCGTGAAGATCTACCGCTAGTGAGGCAAGTCCTTCGTGGGCGACGGCCATGGTGGGATAGACAAGGTTGCTTCTTCGTGGACCCTTCGTGGGTGGAGCCCTCCGTGGACTCGCGCAACCGTTACCCTTCGTGGGTTGAAGTCTCCATCAACGTGGATGTACGATAGCACCACCTATCGGAACCACGCCAAAAACATCTGTGTCTCCAACTGCGTTTGAATCCTCCAAACCCTTCCCTTTACTTACTTGCAAGTTGCATGCTTTAATTTCCGCTGCCTATATACTCTTTGCATGCTTGCTTGATTTGTGTGATGATTGCTTGACTTGTCCAAAGTTGCTAAAATCTGTCAAACTCTAAAATTGGGAAAAGGTTAAGTTTTTAATTGGTCAAGTAGTCTAATCACCCCCCCCCCTCTAGACATACTTCAAGGTCCTACAAGTGGTATCAGAGCCTTGGTCTCCATTTGCTTTGATTTCCATAGCTTTTGGTGGTCATAGCCTTGGTTTCACAACCTAGGAGAGTATGGCGTCTAGCGAGGGAAATTATCACCGTAGAGGTCCTTACTTTGATGGAACTAATTTTGCTAGTTGGAAGCATAAGATGAAAATGCATATTCTTGGACATAACCCCGCCATTTGGGCTATTATTTGTATTGGCTTGCAAGGTGAATTCTTTGTTGGGAGAGAGCCGAACCGTGAAGCTAATGCGGAAGAATTGAAGATGCTGCAATACAACGCTCAAGCTTGTGATATCATCTTCAACGGATTGTGCCCCGATGAGTTCAACAAAATCAGTCGTCTTGAGAATGCAAAGGAAATTTGGGACACTTTGATTGATATGCATGAAGGTACCGACTCCGTCAAGGAATCCAAGTTGGATGTGCTCCAAAGTCAGCTTGACAAGTTCAAAATGAAGGATGGTGAAGGTGTCGCTGAAATGTACTCTAGGCTTGCTCTTATCACAAATGAGATTGCCGGCTTAGGGAGTGAAGAGATGACCGACAGATTCATCATCAAGAAGATCCTAAGAGCACTGGATGGAAAATATGATACCGTGTGCACATTGATTCAAATGATGCCCAATTACAAGAATCTCAAGCCAACGGAGGTCATTGGTAGAATTGTTGCTCATGAGATGTCACTCAAGGATAAGGAGGAACTTCACAACAAGTCAAGTGGTGCTTACAAAGCCTCATGTGAAGCCCCCACATCATCAAGTGAGAAACAAACCTTCAATGAAGAATTGAGCTTAATGGTGAAGAATTTCAACAAATTCTACAAGAGTAGAAGCAAAGAAAGAAGCTCTAAGTCAAGGTCCTACAATGAGAAAAGATCTTCCAGTCGAGAGCGCAACTGCTACAATTGTGGGAGACCTGGACACTATTCCAATGAGTGTACGGCACCCTACAAAAGAAGAGAAGGTTCTCCAAAAAGAAGAAGTAGAAGAGAAGAATCACCACCAAGAGAGAGAAGGAGTAGAGATGATCGTTATGAACGAAGACCCTCACGGAGAAGCAAAGATTCGGAAAGGAAGGACAAGTCATCAAAGAGCTACATAAAACAAAGACATCAAGCTCATGTTGGTGAATGGGTATCCGGTTCCAAATTTGAACATCACTCCGAGAGAAGCTATCACTCCGACTCTGAACATACTCAAGAAGAAGGTGTTGCCGGTCTAGCACTTGTGTCAACCAACTCCTATGACATATTTGACTCACCAAATGAAGGAATTGGAAGATGCTTCATGGCCAAAGGTCCAAAGGTAACACATCCCGAGTATGTTGATTTCAATAGTGATGAAGATGACTTGCTAGGTGATGATGATTTACTTATTGACAACTCTAGTGATGAATACTATGATGAAACGTCAATCAATCATGCTAAACAAGATAAAATGAATGACAATGATAAGGAGAAGATTGAGCTTCTAACTAAAGAACTAAACACTCTTAAGTTAGCTCATGAAACTATCTTCGAAAATCATCGAGAACTTTTAAGGGCTCATGAGAAGTTATGCTTTGAAAAGCTCAATCTTGAGCAAGAGCATGAGTTCTTAAAGGCAATCAATGATGATCTTCGCAAGAAAAGTTATTCTTATATTGCCAAGCGTTTACTCTTATCTACTTACATGCCTCAAGTCAAGTCTAGTATCAAGAACAAGAAAGATTCTTCCTCTAGTAGTAACAATAACTATGCTAAATCCAATATTGTTGCTTCTAGTAGTTCTCTTGATTCCACTAATGATTCTCTTAGCCAAGTTACACTTGAGCAAGAAAATGGCTTATTGAAGGGAATTATAGAGAAAGGTGTATACAAGAGCCTTGCCAGGAGTAAGCAATTCGAAGAAATTGTACGCAAGCAAGGAAGGCACCGGAAGAATCAAGGTGTTGGTTTTGAACGAAAGTTCAATGCCAATGGAGTTGAGTGGGAAGAAGATCAATACCCCAAGATGAAGTTTGTTCCTCAGCAAGAGAAGTATGATCCTACTTCTTTCAAGGGAACACAAGCTCAAGATGATTTTTCACCACAAGACCATAAAGGCAAGGACAAGCTTCAAGAGGAGATTGATGCATTTGAAGAAGCACCTAAGGCCTTGGTCAAGTGGGTTCCCAAGACTACGTCAAGTTCTACTTCATCAAGTACAACTACAACTCCAAGGATTCCCATCAAGATGATGTGGATCCCGAAGAAGAAGAACTAGAGAGTTCTTGAGGGTGACTCCGCCAACATTCTTCACTCATATCTTTGAGGGTGAGCCGGGTTGTGGCTCGAATCCGTCGAAGATCAAATCCCCACAGATGTCGGTCGTGTAGTTCAAGCTTCCAAACCTGAACTGATGGCTAGGGGCGTAGCTCTCGATCTGCTCCAGATGGCCGAACGAGTCAGCCCGCAGTGCAAAGCCGCCGAATACGAAGATCTGTCCGGGGAGAAAAGTCTCATCCCGGACCGCATCGCGATTGACGAGCGAAGAAGCCATCGGGCCTAAAAGGCGCCTACACAGAGGAACTCTCAATGAAAGCACCAATGTCGGTGTCAAAACCGGCAGATCTCGGGTAGGGGGTCCCGAACTGTGCGTCTAGGCGGATGGTAATAGGAGACAAGGGACACGATGTTTTTACCCAGGTTCGGGCCCTCTCGATGGAGGTAAAACCCTACTCCTGCTTGATTAATATTGATGATATGGGTAGTACAAGAGTAGATCTACCACGAGATCGGAGTGGCTAAACCCTAGAATCTAGCCTATGGTATGATTGTTGTTCGTCCTATGGACTAAAACTCTCCGGTTTATATAGACACCGGAGAGGGCTAGGGTTACACAGAGTCAGTTACAATGGGAGGAGATCTTCATATCGTATCGCCAAGCTTGCCTTCCACGTCAAGGAAAGTCCCATCCGGACACGGGACGGAGTCTTCAATCTTGTATCTTCATAGTCTGGGAGTCCGGCCGAAGGTCATAGTCCGGCCATCCGGACACCCCCTAATCCAGGACTCCCTCAGTCCCCAAGACTACGTCAAGTTCTACTTCATCAAGTACAACTACAACTCCAAGGATTCCCATCAAGATGATGTGGATCCCGAAGAAGAAGAACTAGAGAGTTCTTGAGGGTGACTCCACCAACATTCTTCACTCATATCATTTTGGCAAGAACAAGTGCAATCAACTTTCACATCTTGCACTAGTTCAAGGAGTCACAAACCCTCTTATTGGTAAGGCAAGGGACAAGGTAACCTAATGTTTTCATGGACATCATCTTGTGTGTGCATCACTCTATGTCTATGGATATTCTTGTTTGTTCCTTGTGGGACTAACCCGTGTAGGCAAGTTGAAAGTGCAACTCACTCCAAAGGATTGCTCCAAATGATCTACATCAACATTGAGCATCTACATCTTCAACACCTACATGAAGTCATCATCGACAAAACCCAAGGTTAGTTCATCCCTCTAAGGGGGATCTCACATCTAGGGGGAGCTTAACTCAAAGAATTGAGTCAAAGCAACTCTAATGGTGTGAACACATTAATGCATTATGTAAAAGTGGTAACCCCACTTGATCTTAAACGATGAGTATGACCTATGATCAAATGTTCTCATTTGACTCCTAAGTCAATATACTCATATATAGATGACCTAGTCATCGCCAATTGTTTGATAGATGCTAGAATTGGTTGTGCATGCTTTGCCACATATTTCATTTGCCATCTTATTGTGTGAGCATGTTGGTGCATATTTTTACTCATTCAAGGAGATCCACTTGTTGTTTTGACTGTTTGGTTCTTTCTTCTTTTGGCCAAGTGGATGGACAAGAATGCCTAAGAACCTTCTTTAGCTATCTATGCTTTTCTCGTCTCAAACTCTATTCATGCTACATCACAAAATTTGATCAAGTTAGATTCGAACCACTCTGTGTGAGGAGCACTCGGAGTCCCCGATTCGTCATAGACTTAAACTCCAAAACTTCTTTGTGATTCTCGGTCTGACCGATTCCTCCATTTCGGTCCCACCGAGATCACTAAGTCGATCTAGGTTTTCAATCTCGGTGCAACCGATATAAACTTTTCGGTCACACCGAGTTGCTGTAACTGTTAATAGTTGTGCATCTCGGTGCCACCGAGTTGTTCAACTCGGTCACACCGACAGTGTCGGGCTATATATAGACACGGGCAAAAATTTGGAAATTCCTCCAAACCCCTTCGCCCGCACGTAGCTCGCTCTGCCTACTAGGTCTACGGATCGTCAACTTCGTCGCCAGCCGCCTCCTGTCGCTGGTCTCCACCGCCGTCAACGGATTTCTTCTCCACCGTTGCCGCCGTAGCGAGTTCACCGCCGAACTAGGGTATGAACTCATTCACAGTGCTTTCCTCATCTGATTCTCAGCACATTGTGTTCGTAATGCATCTTGCCATGATTGAAACACTCCTATCTAGCCAATGTGATCCTTAGAATAGATGTGATTCGAAAATTTAGGGTTAGGTTTCCGTCGAAACCATTTCGGACCCACCGAGTTGAAAAACTCGGTCCCACCGACTTGGCTAATGCCATTGCACTAGTAAGTCTCGGTCTGACCGAGAATTACAAATCGGTGTGACCGATTTTAGAACTTTGTGAAACCCTAGCAGTCTCGGTGCCACCGAACTGTGACTCGGTCTGACCGACATCACTAGTTTAGGTTCCAAAACTGCTTCGGTATCACCGAGTTTGAAAATCGGTAGATCCGAAATGCTTTCTGTGGAAACTAAAACTAAGTTTTTAAATCTTTTTTTTTGTAAAAATCTCTGCATTTTGTGATGCTCATCCACTCTGTCTCAACTATAACTATTCACAGGGTCAGCAGTCAGTGATTTGCAGCATGTCAGACCATAGTGACAGTCAGAACAGGGAAGAAGAGCATATTCACATGAGTGAGGGCACTAGTCCCTCAAGCACTTCAGATGAAGGGAGCAGAAGCACTCCAAGCAATTTTCCCAAAGCAGCCACAAGAGCTAGAAGGAAGAGAACCTCAGACTCAGAGGATGAGGACTATGTGGCAGCAGAAGA
Source organism: Triticum aestivum (assembly GCF_018294505.1). Classification (NCBI taxonomy): domain Eukaryota; kingdom Viridiplantae; phylum Streptophyta; class Magnoliopsida; order Poales; family Poaceae; genus Triticum; species Triticum aestivum. Next base: position 271,958,149 of record NC_057807.1, on the reverse strand, counting down.
TGAGGCTACTTCCAAGAAGGTAGTGCTCAAGAAGGTGCTCAGTTCAACTGCAGCAAAGCCAGGCATGAAGATCAAAAGGCCAGCAAGGAGACAGCCAATGTCTAAAGCCAGAGGATCAACTCAAGAACCTGAGATGCCTGAAGAGCCAGCTGTAGAAGGAAAGAAAAGGAAGGAAAGGGTCAAGAACACCATGGCCAGAGTTGTTGGTCAACCTTCCATGATGGAAGAGGAAGAATAGGTTGCTGCACCGGCACCAAAGGCCCAGAAGCTTATGGGTGATGCAATAAAGTCAGGGGCTGCAACATCAAAGCCCAAAGAAGCACCCAAAGCTGGCCCCAAGCCCAAGATTGCACCAAAGAGAAATACCAGGAGTATACCAGCAGCTGAGAAGAACAAGGACCCAATGCCTGAGGTTGATGCTGAGGAAGATGAAGAAGGGCAGGTCCTAAGAAAGCTCAAACCCAAGATTTCAGACCACAATGATGCTCATCCTATGGCTAAGAACATGAAGATTAGGAAAGACTCAGGGTTGAGGCTATGGAGATTGTCTGATCCATATTCCACCAGGAGAAGGACTGCTGTAGATTACAGGTTCCACACCAAGGAGCAGCAGGACTTCTATGAGACAATCTTGTTGGACAAGAAGCCTATAGTGTGTGATATGAGATGGGTCGACTAGACCTACATAAAGGAAAATGAAGAACACTATCCTGGAGTGCAAGACAGTTTCATTGCTTGTGGAGTTGCAGATTTTGTTGGGCAGAAGCTCACCAACTGGAATGATGAACTCATTATGCAATTCTACTCCACAGCACACTTCTATCCAGATGGCAGGATAGTTTGGATGTCTGAAGGAACAAGATATCAGTCAACCATAGAGGAATGGGCAAATCTGATCAATGCCCCAAAGGAGAGTGAAGATGATTTGGATATATATGCCAAGAAGAAGATGGGACACAATTCTATGTCACATATGTACAAAGAGATCCCAGACAAAGCCCTTGAGACATTCTCATTTGGGTCAGTCCATTTTCTTCTGTCAGGGCTGCCTATGATCAAATGGATCTTAAGGCACACTCTTTTGCCCAAATCAGGTGACCACAACATGATAAGAGGGCATGCAATCAACATGCTTCACATTTTTGATGTGCCCCAAAAATTCAAGGTCATGAGCCTTATGGTAGAAACCATTAAGAGGACTGCAGCAGATCAGAAGAGAAGTTGTGGATATGCCCCACAGATTCAGGAGTTGATAAACTCAAAAATGGGCACAGGAAAGTATCAGTTGAATAAGGAACATTTTCCTCTCTATCCAGACTTTGAGGACAATCAAGTTGTCATGAATCAGAATGATCCATCATCAGTGCAAGCTCAAGAGAAGAAGGAGAAAGCAAGGAAAGAGAAGGCTGCCAAGATGCCAACTCAAGAGGAGGCATCTGAGTATTTCTTGAAGAACAAACAGGAGCAGCTTGGTTACTTGATAGCATCAACACTGAGGATTGAGAAGGGGTTGGTGAAAGTGCAATCATGCCCTTAATCATATTTTGATGTTGATGACAACACATATGCTCGGGACTAATCATGTTTATCAAGTATATCTCAGGATTATGTTCCAAAGACCGTGTGCATGGATCATGACTAGGGGCAAAAGCATATAACTGAAGAATGGAGATACAAGATGTTGACTTCATTTATGGTTTGTTCTTGAGTATAGGGATCCCGCACTATTAAGAGGGGATCGATGGATCTGTGAAAAACATGCTCAAAAGTTGCTATCTATATACCTTGCCTTTGGACGTCTGGTGTTCTACGCACGTCCGGTCCTTCCTGATTGCCCGGACGTCCAGACACTTCCGGACGTCCGACACTTCCACAACAGAAACATTTTTACGGATGTCTGGAACCCTCCGGACGTCCGACACTTTCACATCAGAAGCATTCTTACGGATGTCCGGCCCCGCTCAGACGTCTGTATCCTGTACACTGGATTGTGGGTCACACTTTTCACAGCGGCCGGTCGTCCGATGACTGTCGGACGTCCGGACCCATTTGGGCCTCCGGACGTCCGACGTTCTCCGGACGTCCGGTCATCCTGTACCCCAAACGGCCACTTTTTCCCACCACCTATATATACACCCTTCCCTTCCACGGGATAGGGTTGACCATTCACTTTGAGCCTCACAAGAACACTCCTCACTCTCTCTCTCATTCATCCACACTAAATCCTAGATTCCAAGTGTTCTAGGAGCATTTTGAGAGAAGTTCTCCAATCAAGTGATAGATCCACTTCTTCCCCTTCTTTGCACCAAAGGAATTCGTGACTTGAGCAAGTTTTGAGCATTTCCCCATCGTTCTTGTTACTCTTGGAGGTTGGAGACTCCTAGGCCGTAGGAGTCATCCGGAGAGGAATCGAACTTTGTGACTACCCTCGGAAAAGTTTGTGAGGGTTTGGAGACCACCCCAAGGTCTACCACTAGTGGTTGAGAAACGCCTCCGTGGTATTGTCTCACAGGGAGAATAGGGTGAGCCTTCGTGGCGTTGGTGTGCCTTCATGGTAACATCCATCCCTCTAACGGTGACTAGCTCCCCTCCAAGGGAGTGAACATTGGCTTACATCCTCGTCTCCCGGAGTTGCGGTTATTCCTAACCTTAACTCTCTACTTGTGGTTACTTGTCTCTTTACACTTGCGTACATTATATTGTGCTTGCCTACTTACGTGTTTGTGTTATTTGCTTAGTACTTTGTGCTCACGTGCAATTGTTAGGCTCATCTTCATATTCCGCATTATTGCCTAAAAATTGCCAAGTAATAATTAAAATTTGTAATTGTACCTATTCACCCCCCCTCTAGGTCCATCTCTCGATCCTTTCAATTGGTATCAGAGCCTCGTGCTCTATTCTTGTGGCTTAACCGCCCTAGAGCGAGATGAACCCAGATGGGACTCCCCTGGTTGTAGATCCTAAGGATAAAGGCGAGGCTTCTTCTGAAGTCAAGTCCTTTACGTCTCAGGATCTAGAACGGGCCCTTGCTAAGCAAAAAGAGGAGCATGATGCTTCTCTTGAGGCCTTGGTTCCAACTGAGATTAGCCACGTTGTCCGCGGTGCTTGCACCACACTCAAGTGGTGTGAGTCCGAGCCCAATTGTGCCTACTTCATCACTTGGTCAACAACCTCCTAGCAATGAGCACACCAGTGTTCCTTGGATTTATGCAAGACCTCAGGTTGAGAAACCAAGATATAACCCTCAAGGCAAACCTCCTTTACTTACTGCTACTGCCGATTTTGCATTGTGGAAAGTTGCTATGCAGGATCATCTTCGACATGGAAACGATGAGATGCTGGAGATTATAGAGTATGGCTATCATGTGGTTGATCCAAAGAACCCCACACCAAGAGAAATATATGACAAGAACCTCAATGACACGGCAATCATGTGTATAAGGAGAGGTATGTATGAAAAGCAAAGGAGACCGTTCATACACATCAAAAGTGCCAAGGAACTATGGGAAAGTATTATACGATCCAGGACTGGCACTTCTACCCTCCGGAGTGCTCAATATGAAATTGCCAAGGGGCAATTGCAAAAAATTTGTATGGAAAAAGGTGAAACCCCCAATCAACTCCTTGAGCGTCTCATGACTCTGACTGCGGATATTGAGTCATGTGAGTGTGACAAGACTCAAGATGGATTCAATATGACTAAGAGGTTTCTTGTGGATAAGTTGCTTCATGCTCTTGCTCGATATCATCATCAAATGGTGTGGGACATAAGACAACACCATACCTTCAAGGAAATGACTACATATGACATCATATCCACCTTCCAACTATTTGAAGAGTCAAAGGCCAATGCCACAAAACATCTTGCCATGCATGGTTCCCCATCATCAAAAATCAATCTTGCATTGAAGGCCAAGCAAGTATGTGAAGATGAGCAAAGTGAAGAAGAAGAAGAAGATGATGAGGATGAAGATGGTAATGAGATTGACTCTGACGAGGGCCCTTTGTATGAAGACATGGCTCTTTTTGTCAAGAAGTTTAGCGCCGGAAAATTCAAGGGAAGATTTCAAAAGAAGAAAGTGAGAAAATGCTACAACTGTGAAGAAACCAGTCACTTCTCCAACGAGTGCCCTTATGAGAAGAGAGAAGATAAACCAAGGTTTCCCAAGACCTTTCCCAAGAAGAAGTTGCCAAATCCTTTGAACTCCAAGCTCACGAAGAGAGATGGAATGGCAATGGTTGCTCAAGAAGAATCTGATCCGGATGATGTTAGTGGTGTTGCCGGAGTTGCTCAAGACTCTCAAAACACGTTGAGGTTAGTAAACAAGAGTGGTGACGTGGTCACCTACAACTACATGAAAGATTACAAGGGCAACGCTCACAAGTGCCTAATGGCAAAGGCCATGGTTGAAGAAGGAGAGGACCAAAGCTCTTCTGACAAGGTCAAGGTAACTCCACGATCAAATCCTCCTCTTTTCACACCTTCTACTCCTAGTGATGAGTACCTTGATGCGGAGGATAGCTATGAGGATGATGATCTAGATGATCCTATGATTGCTAAACTTAATAAGTTCATGTGCTCCCTCAAAGGAAAGAAACTCACTATGTTTTGTATGCTTATGGAGATGGTGAGTAAGCACACCATCACCATTAAGGAACTCGAAACCCTCGTCACCGAGGAAAAGGAAAAGTGTGAAATCCTTGAGCGGAAAGTCCAATATGAGGAAGCACGAAATGATGAACTATGCTTAAAAATTGGTGCAAACATTGATGTTCACACTAATGATCTTGCCTCCTTGAAAAAGGCTATTGACTCTTGTGAAGAGTTAATGAATGATAAAAGCAAGCTTGTGAAGTCTCATGCTTCTCTATCTAAGGATTGTGAGCTTCTATCTGTGTCCCTCAAGACTAAGGAAGGAGAGCTCACCGTTCTTAGAAAGAGTTTTGAGACGCTCAAACTTACTTATCTTGAAACTTTAGCCAAGGCTTACTCTTCCCCTATTATAAATGTTGATGCTTGTGCTACTAACTCTAGTAGTGATCTAGCATCTATTCTTGAGGAAAATCGTTTTCTCAAGGCTCAAATTGAGAAAGGTCTCATGACATGTGCTCAAGGGCAAAAGAATCTTGATGAGATTTTGAGTCAACACAATGAGGTGTTTGCCAAAGAGGGACTTGGGTTTGACCCTAGCACAAGTAAGAAGAAGACGTCCTCCCAAAAGTGCACAACTCCTCTAAACGAAACTTTTGTAAGAGAAGGGCACAAGGAGAAAGGTAGGTTGTGAGTGGGAAGGCCACAAGGGGCATGCCCACTCTCAACAAGCCTAAAGAGTTCATGCCTCCTTCCTATGTACTTCGGAAGACTAAGGATGGAGAAGTCTTTGCAAAATTTGTTGCTCCTCGAAATGCATTCTGTTTCTATGCTATTGGGGTCCCTAAGACCCTTGTAACTAACTTGAGAGGTCCCATTGCAAAATGGGTGCCTCTAACCAAGTCCTAATTGTGTGTAGGTAAGCTTCTCCGGTGGAGTGAAATGGGTGATTGATAGTGGATGTACAAATCATATGACCGGAGATAGCAAATTGCTCTACGATTTCATGGAAGCTATTCAACCATTCATGAGCATTATGTTTGGTGGAGGTTCAAAAGGACATGTACTCGGGTTGGGCAAGGTGGCTATCACCAATGACATGTCTCTTGCAAATGTTATGCTTGTCCAATCCCTTAAATATCACTTGCTTTCTGTTCGCCAATTGGCTTCTGTTGGTTATGATACACTCTTTGGACTAACGGATGTGAAAGTCTTTAAGAGAGATACTCTCAAAGTGGCCTTTGTTGGAGAGTTGGATGGCAACCTTTACACGGTTGATTTCTCGAAAGAGAGCACATTCCATGCAACTTGTCTAATGGCCAAGGCTGACAAGGGGTGGCTATGGCATCGACGGCTAGCCCATGTCGGCATGAGAAATCTTCAAGATCTCTTAAAGGGAAATCACATCCTTGGACTAACCAATGTCTCTTTTGAGAAAGATCGTGTGCGTAGTGCATGCATAGCCGGGAAGCAACATCAATCAAAGCACACACCCAAGAACATAGTATCTACTTCAAGGCCCCTGGAGCTCCTTCATATGGATCTTTTTGGGCCTCCTTCATGGGATAGTCTTGGTGGGAAAAAGTATGGGCTTGTCATTGTTGATGATTACTCAAGATATACATGGGTGTTCTTCCTCAAGTCCAAGGACGAAACGAAGATCACCTTCATTGATTTTGCCAAGCAAGCCCAACGCAAGTTTGACAGAGAAATCCGAGCAATAAGGAGTGACAATGGCTCTGAGTTCAAGAACTATACCTTGGAAGAATTTCTTAGTGATGAAGGGATTGAGCATCAATATTTAGCTCCATACACTCCTCAGCAAAATGGTGTAGCCGAACGGAAGAACCGTACACTTGTAGAATTGGCAAGGTCCATGTTGGATGAATACAAGTCACCACATAGTTTTTGGGCTGAAGCTGTCAATACCGCATGCCATGCATCAAACCGACTCTTCCTCCGCACTATATTGGAAAAGACTCCATATGAGCTTCTAACTGGAAACAAGCCAAATGTCAAGTACTTTCGTGTATTTGGGTGCAAATGTTTCATTCTCAACAAAAGAGAACGGTTAGGAAAATTTCAATCCAAAACAATTGAGGGTATATTTGTTGGTTATGGATCAAACTCTCACGCCTATAGAGTCTACAACAAATCCAATGGATGTGTTGTAGAAACTTGTGACGTGGTGTTTGATGAATTTAATGGCTCCCATGGGGAGCAAGTTGATCTAAGTGATGTAGGTGAAGAAGATTCTTCTCAAGACATTTTGAACATGGGTGTTGGTGCACTTCTTCCTATGGAACAAGAACCTCATGATGATGAAGAAGAAGATGGAGGTCTCACGCATCATCAAACTACTTCAACATCCATACCAACACAAGTTCCTATTGTTCAACCTATACCCTTAGCCCAAGTTGATGAGGTTGATCAAGTCTCACTTAATGATAACCATCAAGAACAAGATCATCATCAAGAGCAAGAACAAGAAAGTCCAATCATGGATGACGAACCTCAACAAATGCAACATGAACAAGAAGATCTTCCTCCACACGTGAATGATCCATATGTTGAAGATGTGGATGATGGACATGAAGTTGAACCTCGTGAAACCCTCACCTCCATCATGCCTCGAGTGGCCGGTCGTGTTGATGTTGACAAAATCCTCACCGGCATCTCGGAAGGTAGAGTCACTCGTAAACATTTGACAAACTTTTGTGCTCACTTCTTGTTTGTGTCTAGTATTGAACCACTCAAGGTACATGAGGCATTGATGGACAACGATTGGCTTGTTGCTATGCAAGAAGAGTTGAACAGTTTTGAACGCAACCAAGTGTGGTCACTAGTCAAGAGGCCGTCCACCGAGCACAACGTCATTGGAACAAAATGGATTTTCAAGAACAAGCAAGATGAAAATGGTGTCATCATCCGAAACAAGGCAAGGTTAGTGGCACAAGGGTACTCACAAGTTGAAGGTTTGGACTTTGGTGAGACCTTTGCCCCCGTTGCCCGTCTTGAATCCATTCGCATTTTACTTGCTTATGCCGCTTTCAATGGTTTTACATTACATCAAATGGATGTGAAGAGTGCTTTCCTTATGTGTCACAACCACCCGGGTTCGTTGACCCCTTTCACGAAGACTATGTGTATAAACTTCATAAGGCTTTGTATGGCCTCAAACAAGCACCTCGTGCTTGGTATGATCATTTGAAGAAGTTTTTACTCGATGATGGTTTTGTGAGAGGGGTGATCAATCCCAGTCTTTTTACTAAGAGGGATAAGGGTGATTTGATTCTATGCCAAATCTATGTAGATGACATCATTTTTGGTTCTCCTAACATTCATTTGTGCAAGAAGTTTGCGGATTCAATGACCAAGAATTTTGAAATGTCACTCAATACGGATTTGGAGTTCTTTCTCGGATTTCAAATTCAACAATTTCAAGAAGGGATTTTCTTATCTCAAGCAAAGTACCTCAAGGATATTCTAGAAAAGTTTGGTATGTCTGACGCTAGTCCATGCAAGACACCCATGCCAACCAAAATCACTCTCACTGAAGACACAAATGGTACTCCTTTCAACCCATCTACTTACCGCTCTATGATTGGTTCATTGCTTTATCTTTGTGCATCTAGACCAGACATCATGTTCAGTGTATGCATGTGTGCTAGATTTCAAGCTTTCTCTAAGGAAAGTCATCATAAGGAGGTTAAGCATATTCTTAGATACCTTGTTCACACCCCAAAGTTGGGCCTCTGGTACCCCAAGGATGCTAAGTTTGATCTCATTGGGTACACGGATGCGGATTGGGCTGGAGATAAAGTGGATCGTAAGTCCACATCCGGTGCATGTCAGTTTCTTGGACGATCCTTGGTGAGTTGGTCCTCGAAGAAACAAAATTGTATTGCTCTCTCTACCGCAGAAGCTGAATACATTGCTGCCGCTAGTTGTGCAACTCAGTTGTTATGGATGAGGCAAACTTTGAAGGATTATGGTATCACCTATAGAAATGTGCCTCTTCAGTGTGATAATGAAAGTGCCATCAATATTGCTGAGAACCCCAAAGATCATCTCCGCACCAAACACATTGATATTAGGTATCATTTCTTGAGAGATCATGTTGAAAAGGGTGATATTCACATTGATCACATTGGTACAGATTTTCAACTAGCAGATATCTTCACCAAACCTCTAGATGAAGCAAGGTTCTGTCGACTTAGGCGTGAACTTGGTATCTTGGAGCTTGACAACATTATGTGAAATCTAGTACCCAGTCATGCATGAATCTAATGTCTTGTCATGATGTAGGCATATACTTAGGGGGAGGCATTCAATTCATGAATGTTCTCGCCCTACTCAATGCATAAAAAGAACCAACACTCTCAAAGTATCCATGGGTCTAGACCTATGGTGCTTTAACATGATGGAGTAGTGACTATGCACTTAAAGTTCAAGTCTTTCTGTGTCATGTCATGTCTACTCAGACATTGTGGCATTAGCCACCACTTGTAGTCTATGGCTATGATTGAGTAAGGTAGGATATGAGTTACTACATAAATAAGTTTTACTGTGAAAAAAAAGAAAAAAATGCCTTTCTCCTCATCAGGATCAGCACCTGCATTCTTGCCTCCTGTCCAAACTTCTGGCGTCGGACGTCCGTAGGTTCCGGACGTCCGTGTGATATTTCACTGCCGGACATCTGTAAGCATACAGACGTCCGTATATTCTGCTCTGATTACCTTCGACGGTCGTCCGGCCTCTCCGGACGTCCGTAAAATCCACTCTGGTTCCCTTAAGTTGGCCTAGACGATGAAGCTCCGGACGTCCGGAAGACTCCGGACGTCCGTAAAAATCTTTCTGTTACAATCTGCCCGGTCGTCCGAAGCTGTTGGACGTCCGTAGCATCATCTCTGTCATCCTCTACTTGCTGATGGTCCAGACTCCGGTCGTCCGTCCGCTCCCGGACGTCCGGACGCATAAGTGACTCCGATCGTCCGTAGGGTCCGGACGTCCATACGTTTTTACTGGGGTCTATATATACTGCGCCGTAGGGTTTGTCAACCAACCACATCCTCTCCACTTGGTTCACCGCAGCCGCCGCCGCTCCTGACGTGCGTCCACTCCCTGCAGCCGCCCGCCACCGTACCCCTCGCCGGGGTTTCTCCCCGCCGCGGATCTGCGACTCGCCGTCCGGCCCTTCCAGCCGTTCTGCTCGGAGTTTCTCTCCCCAGCCAGTCCGTCGACCCCCTGCTCCAGCACGCCGCTAGGCTCCTCCGTGCTCTTCCTCGCAAGGTAGGGCACAACCTTCCCTCCCCCCTCCTCTTGCATTCACCCTGATCTATGGAGGGGTGTTGACATGTGCTTTCCTTCTCCCCTAGGTCACGATGCCTCGGTCCAAGCACTCCGCACGCAAGCAAGTCACCGGAGGGCCGGCTCGTCCGTCTCGTCGTGGTGGCTCCGACGACTCCCAGGAGGAAGATCGCCCTCGGAAATGTGCCGCTCGTCCTCCCAGCTCGTCCAGTGATTCCTCTTCGGAGGGGTCAGATTTTGAGGATGAGCTTGAAGAGGTGGATCCGTCCCCGATGGTTGGCGTCCGCGTCGCTGCCCCCAAGCCCGGCACTCGTCGTCCAACCTTTCAACCTTCTCCTCCTCCGGTGCAACCCCACGTTGATGCCCGTCACATCTCCATTGAGCCTCCAATGTCACTAGGCCGTCATGTTAAGCGTTTCAACGAGGTCCCCAAATCTTCATATCTTAAATTGCGTCGTGATGTAGATCAATTTACTATTGTTAGGGATTCTCAGGATAGTCGCTTTCGCACAAATGTCCAAGCCGACATCTTCACCACGATTGTCATCCCTAAAGGCTTGTCACTTCATGTTTGCATTGATCTTGAGCACATTCGCACTCATCCGGAGAAATATCCGGGAGCCATTGAGCTCATTGAGTCGTCAAATCTAGCTGCCCCATTCGCCTTTCAACACGATTTTAACCACGCTGCCATCCATCAGTTTTATGCCACATGTTACTTTGCTCCTGATAACACTGTCACATGGATGACCTCCGACACTGCACTCACAGCATCTTATGCTAAGTTTGTCACCGCACTTGGATTTCCCGACACTGGGTTCAAAATCCACAAGGATGACCCCAACCATAAGCCCAAAGGCATTGCGGTCTGTGCGGATCTCCTTAGACCCATATCATCCTTGTCTAGCATTGAAAAACAAAAGGGTCTAAATCAAGTCTCCATTTGGCGTTTTCCGTTCAACATCATTTATCAGTGTGTCATCCGCACCATTTATCCCAAGATGGGTGACAAGGGCTCCTGCAGCAGCTACTGCATTGATCTCATGCATCGCCTCTTCACATCTCCTAAAGGGAAGATAAATGTTCCACACTTTCTATGGCATGAGATCCGCCTTGCTAGCTTCCAGCACAAGCGGGCTTTCCCTCATGCACCTTTTATTCAGGCATTTATCGAGAGTGTAGCTCTCTTTCCCATTGCACGCACCCATATACATGAGAGATGGGTCATCCCACCTCACATGGCGGCTGACCATGTTCCTCCTCCTCCCGCTACTGCTAGTCGCACCGCCGCTAGTTTTCCTTCTCATGCTACCCATCCTCCTTCCAGTGATGCCCCCTTTGGGCGCATTGCTCGTTTTCTTGGGAAGGCTCATTCAGCCATGATGAAGATGTTCACCTACCATTGCTCCCAACACCACGATGTGGTCACTCACATGGTCACTTCCAAGAACGCTCTGAAGGCTCGTCTGAGAGACTCAGGCGTATATGATGTGAGTGACGATGAGCGTCTTCCTGCCGATCCCCCTTCTGATTTTGGTTTTCCCTCCGGTCCTGAGTGGGTTGATTTCTTCGACGAGGCTGGTGGCAGTGGTGTTCATGATGATGATGATGAGGATGATCTTTAATACTGTTATGTCAGTCCCCCTAGTTCTTTTCTTTGGATACTTGATGCCAAAGGGGGAGTAGGCTCCATATGCATTACTCTAGCTCATTATGTAATCGAACCTATGTTATGAGTAGTTTGTTGAACTATGTTATGAGTTGTTCATTTATGTTATGAGCTATGTTATGAGTTGTTGAACTATGTTATGAGTTTGTTGAATCTGAGATTTGGTGAATCCATATGAAGTGTAACTCTTGATTGTCGTGGCATCAGTTTGAGGGGGAGCCCTCATCATTTTTGTTTTTAGTAGTATCTGTGGTATCACTTTGAGGGGGAGCTCGCTCGCTACTTATTCTTATTATGGTTATTGAGCTCCACAACAAATACTTCCGATTACTATTATGAGTATGCATATGAGTTGTCATCAACTACCAAAAAGGGGGAGATTGAAAGTGCAATCATGCCCTTAATCATATTTTGATGTTGATGACAACACATATGCTCGGGACTAATCATGTTTATCAAGTATATCTTAGGATTATGTTCCAAAGACCGTGTGCATGGATCATGACTAGGGACAAAAGCATATAACTCAAGAATGGAGATACAAGATGTTGACTTCATTTATGGTTTGTTCTTGAGTATAGGGATCCCGCACTATTAAGAGGGGATCGATGGATCTGTGAAAAACTTGCTCAAAAGTTGCTATCTATATACCTTGCCTTCGGACGTCCGGTGTTCTACGGACGTCCGGTCCTTCCTGATTGCCCGGACGTCCGGACACTTCCGGACGTCCGACACTCCACAACAGAAACATTTTTACGGATGTCCGGAACCCTCCGGATGTCCGACACTTTCACATCAGAAGCATTCTTACGGATGTCCGGCCCCGCTCGGACGTCCGTATCCTGTACACTGGATTGTGGGTCACACTTTTCACAGCGGCCGGTCGTCCGATGACTGTCGGACGTCCGGACCCATTTGGGCCTCCGGACGTCCGACGTTCTCCGGACGTCCGGCCATCCTGTACCCCAAACGGCCACTTTTTCCCACCACCTATATATACACCCTTCCCTTCCACGGGATAGGGTTGACCATTCACTTTGAGCCTCACAAGAACACTCCTCACTCTCTCTCTCATTCATCCACACTAAATCCTAGATTCCAAGTGTTCTAGGAGCATTTTGAGAGAAGTTCTCCAATCAAGTGATAGATCCACTTCTTCCCCTTCTTTGCACCAAAGGAATTCGTGACTTGAGCAAGTTTTGAGCATTTCCCATCGTTCTTGTTACTCTTGGAGGTTGGAGACTCCTAGGCGGTAGGAGTCATTCCGGAGAGGAATCGAACTTTGTGATTACCCTCGGAAAAGTTTGTGAGGGTTTGGAGACCACCCAAGGTCTACCACTAGTGGTTGAGAACGCCTCCGTGGTGTTGTCTCAAAGGGAGAATAGGGTGAGCCTTCGTGGCGTTGGTGTGCCTTCGTGGTAACATCCATCCCTCTAACGGTGACTAGCTCCCCTCCAAGGGAGTGAACATCGGCTTACATCCTCGTCTCCCAGAGTTGCGGTTATTCCTAACCTTAACTCTCTACTTGTGGTTACTTGTCTCTGTTACACTTGCGTACATTATATTTGTGCTTGTCTACTTACGTGTTTGTGTTATTTGCTTAGTACTTTGTGCTCACATGCAATTGTTAGGCTCATCTTCATATTCCGCATTATTGCCTAAAAATTGCCAAGTAATAATTAAAATTTGTAATTGTACCTATTCACCCCCCCCCTCTAGGTCCATCTCTCGATCCTTTCAGTTGGCCACCCTAACTCAAAACCAGGAGAGCCTGGAAAGGATCATGGAACAAAAATTATATGATCTTGATGTCAAAGTAACTGAGATTCAGTCAGTTATGGAGCAGCTTCAGGATGACATGCAGGAGAGGAAGGGCAAGACAACCACTAGATGCATTTGCCAGAGTGCCTAGAGCTCAGAGGTCAGCTATAGTGCCTTGTGACAGACACAAGAGCCACATCATCTGCACCAGCTACAACTCCTACAGCTCCAGGGCAACCAGCTCCAGCACCAACTCCTCCAGCTCCCTCCACATCAACTGAAGTCTTCATCCAAGGAGCCATCTCTACACCACCAACTGAAGACCAAGCCTGAGAGACGATCTAGCACTATGCATTTTCTATGAACTTTTTGGTAACTTGTTGCCAAAGGGGGATAAAAATGTATAGATCATAGGCTTCGAGAGAGAGAGAGTTGCTGTTTTTTTCTCTCTTGCTTTTGGTGGTAACTTGTTTGCTTTTGATTGATTGAGATACTATGCATTATCTGTGAGACATTGATGATCATGTGTTTGATCATAAGCTACACTTATGCCTGATTATATGTTATTATCTTACCTATCCTTATATGATCATTCACTTTGCTTGGTGATGAGTGCATGTATTCAATCTTTATTATTTTGAGCGCTCCACCAAGATGTATGTGACATGGAAGAGTAACCCATGAGCCTATTTCCTTGTGCATTTTAAGTCCAAAGCAAATCTTAAATTATGCACAAATTTAGGGGGAGCTCTTGCTTATCACATACTTCTCAAAGCGACGATGTTTTTTTTTTCAATCTTATTATCATATGTCGAAGCTTTGATCTATATGTTGTCATCAATTACCCAAAAGAGGGGAGATTGAAAGTGCAACTATCCCTAGGTGGTTTTGGTAATTCATAACAACATATAGCTCATTGAGCTAATGCTATTCCAAGACATATATTTCAAGAAAGCTCAACGAATGGCATGGCATGGATGATGAAAGTGGATCCCTCAAAATATCAAGGACAAAGGACTGGCTCAAGCTCAAAAGCTCAAGACTCTTCATTTTATATTTCAGTGATCCAAGATCACATTGAGTCTATAGGAAAAGCCAATATTATCAAGGAGGGATGAGGTGTTGCTTAATGAGCCTCTTGCTTCAAGTGTTTAATGATATGCTCCAAATACCCTCAACTACTTTCTCACATCCTCATATGACCTAAACCCAAAGTCAAAATCGGTCACATCGATTCTTTCTATCCGGCGCCACCGAGTTCAAATGTCATAGCCACTGCCACAAACCCTAGGTAAATCGGTCTCACCGATAGGGATCTCGGTCTCACCGAGATGGGATTGTAATCTCTCTGTTTCCCTTCGTAACATTTCGGTCTAACCAAAGTGAGCGATCGGTCCCACCGAGATTGCAATGTATACTCCCTGTTTCCCTTTCGTAACATTTCGGTCTCACCGAAAGTGAGCGAATCGGTCCCAACGAGTTTACCTGACCAACTCTCTGGAAGCTATTACCAAAATCAGTCTCACCGAGTTTGTGTAATCGGTCTTATCGAGATTACGTTATGCCCTAACCCTAATCATATCGGTCCTACCGAGTTGCATGTCGGTCCCACCGAAAATCCTAACAGTCACTAGGTTTACTAAATCGGTCTGACTGAGTTTATTGATTCGGTCCCACCGAGATTGGTAAATTGTGTGTAAAGGTTAGATTTTGTGTGGAGGCTATATATACCCCTCCACCTCCTCTTCATTTGTGGAGAGAGCCATCAGAACAAACCTACACTTCCAACTTATCGGTTCTGAGAGAGAACCACCTACTCATGTGTTGAGGCCAAGATATTCCATTCCTACCAAATGAATCTTGATCTCTAGCCTTCCCCAAGTTGCTTTCGACTCAAATCTTCTTTCCACCAGATCCATATCTTATGAGAGAGAGTTGAGTGTTGGGGAGACTATCATTTGAAGCACAAGAGCAAGGAGTTCATCATCAACGCACCATTTGTTACTTCTTGGAGAGTGGTGTCTCCTAGATTGGCTAGGTATCACTTGGGAACCTCCGACAAAGATTGGGGAGTTGAACCAAGGAGTTTGTAAGGGCAAGGAGATCGCCGACTTCGTGAAGATCTACCGCTAGTGAGGCAAGTCCTTCGTGGGCGACGGCCATGGTGGGATAGACAAGGTTGCTTCTTCGTGGACCCTTCGTGGGTGGAGCCCTCCGTGGACTCGCGCAACCGTTACCCTTCGTGGGTTGAAGTCTCCATCAACGTGGATGTACGATAGCACCACCTATCGGAACCACGCCAAAAACATTCGTGTCTCCAACTGCGTTTGAATCCTCCAAACCCTTCCCTTTACTTACTTGCAAGTTGCATGCTTTAATTTCCGCTGCCTATATACTCTTTGCATGCTTGCTTGATTTGTGTGATGATTGCTTGACTTGTCCAAAGTTGCTAAAATCTGTCAAACTCTAAAATTGGGAAAAGGTTAAGTTTTTAATTGGTCAAGTAGTCTAATCACCCCCCCCCCTCTAGACATACTTCAAGGTCCTACAGACATGCTTATAAGAGATATTTTCATCATGACTAGAGCAATCATCATTAGTACTATGGATATTCAAGGAGTTCATACTAACAACATTGCAACCATGCTCATCATTCAAAGATTCAGTACCAAGCATTTTAATGCACTCTTCTTCTAGCACTTGTGCACAATTTTCCTTTCCATCAAACTCACGAAAGATATTAAAAAGATGAAGCGTATGAGACAAACTCAAATCCATTTTTTTGTAGTTTTCTTTTATAAACTAAACTAGTGATAAAACAAGAAACAAAAAGATTCGATTGCAAGATCTAAAGATATACCTTCAAGCACTCACCTCCCCGGCAACGGCGCGAGAAAAGAGCTTGATGTCTACTACACAACCTTATTCTTGTAGACGTTGTTGGGCCTGCAAGTGCACAGGTTTGTAGGATAGTAGCAAATTTCCCTCAAGTGGATGACCTAAAGTTTATCAATCCGTGGGAGGCGTAGGATGAAGATGGTCTCTCCCAAACAACCCTGCAACCAAATAACAAAAAGTCTCTTGTGTCCCCAACACACCCAATACAATGGCAAATTGTATAGGTGCACTAGTTCGGCGAAGAGATGTGATACAAGTGCAATATGGATAGTAGATATAGGTTTTTGTAATCTGAAAATATAAAAACAGCAAGGTAACTAATGATAAAAGTGAGATTAAATGGTATTGCAATGATAGGAAACAAGGCATAGGGTTCATACTTTCACTAGTGCAAGTTCTCTCAACAATAATAACATAGATAGATCATATAACAATCCCTCGACATGCAACAAAGGGTCACTCCAAAGCCACTAATAATGGAGAACAAACGAAGAGATTATGGTAGGGTACGAAACCACCTCAAAGTTATTCTTTCCGTTCAATCTATTCAAGAGTTCGTACTAGAATAACACCTTAAGACACAAATCAACCAAAACCTTAATGTCACCTAGATACTCCATTGTCACCTCAGGTATCCGTGGGCATGATTATACGATATACATCACACAATCTCAGATTCATCCAACCAACACAAAGTACTTCAAAGAGTGCCCCAAAGTTTCTACCGGAGAGTCAAGAAAACGTGTGCCAACCCCTATGCATAGGTTCATGGGCGGAACCCGCAAGTTGGTCACCAAAACATACATCAAGTGGCACGTGATATCCCATTGTCACCACAGATAAACACGGCAAGACATACATCAAGTGTTCTCAAATAAAGACTCAATCTGATAAGATAACTTCAAGAGGGAAACTCAACTCATCACAAGAGAGTAGAGGGGGAGAAACATCATAAGATCCAACTATAATAGCAAAGCTTGCGATACATCAAGATCGTGACATAGAGAGAACATGAGAGAGAGAGATCAAACACATAGCTACTGGTACATACCCTCAGCCCCGAGGGTGAACTACTCCCTCCTTATCATGGATAGCGCCGGGATGATGAAGATGGCCACCGGTGATGGGTTCCCCCTCTGGCAGGGTGCCGGAACGGGCTCCCGAGAGGTTTTTGATGGCTACAGAGGCTTGCGGAGGCAGAACTCCTGATCTATCTTGATATTCAATGTTTTCAGGGTATGTAGGCTTATATAGGTGAAAGAAGTCGGTCGAGGGAGCCTTGAGGGGCCCACGAGACAAGGGGCACGCCCAGTAGGGGGGGCACCCCCTATTTCCTGGCCTCCTCGAGGATCTTCTGATGTGAACTCCAAGTCTCCAAGATCATATTCTTCCAAAAAAATCACGCTGCCGAAGGTTTCTTTCCGTTTGGACTCTGTTTGATATTCCTTTTCTTCGAAATACTGAAACAGGCAATAAAACAGCAATACGGGCTGGGCCTCCGGTTAATAGGTTAGTCCCAAAAATGATATAAATGTGTAAAATAAAGCCCATAAACATCCAAAAGGGGTAATATAATAGCATGGAACAATCAAAAATTATAGATACGTTGGAGACGTATCAGGGAGCTACGCCGGGCAGGCGGCGATCGCCGTGCATGACTCGTGATTCTTGAAGCTCCTGAGTGGCCTTGGTGATGAACTCCTGAGGGTTGGACCCTCCTTGCCCCATGCCTTCCTGAGGGAAACATGCTGCATAGCACGCCTCCAAGCGGTGCCCGAGCGCCTCCCTCGTGATCTTGGCAAAGTCTGAGGCCTTCCAGGAGAGAGCCCCCGAGCCTTGCCCGAGGAGGGCACCGGGCGCGCCTTCCTATGCGACGGAGGGAGGCGCCCCTTGCACGGGCACAGATCCTGAAGCAGCGCCTCCGGAGGTGCCTGCCTCCTGAGGCCTTGAGCTGGGTGATGTCTTCTTGTTCTTGGGAACTGCCTTGGGAGGGTCCCCGCTCTTGCTATCTGGGTCCTCGACTGATGCAGCTTGGAAGGCACGCTCGAGGGAGCACACTGCATCCTTCTCCTCGCAGGGGACTGTGATGATTCCGCCACTTCCCGGCATCTTGAGGACATTGTAACCATGGTGAGTCACCGCCATGAACTTGGCCATGGCTGGATACCCGAGGATGGCATTGTATGGCAGGCGAATGTGGGCAACGTCAAAGTTGATGAGCTTGGTACGGTAGTTCTTGCGCTGTCCGAAGGTGACAGGGAGGCGAACCTGCCCTATCGGAGTGGTGGAGCCGTCAATGACTCCTGAGAAAGGCTTGGTTGGCTGAAGTTGATCATAAGGCACTTGGAGGTTGTTGAACGTCTCGACGGACAGAACATTGAGTCCTGCGCCGCCATCGATGAGGGTTCTGGTAACTTGCACATTGCTGATGACTGGGGTACAAAGCATCGGGAGGACGCCAGCTGTAGCTGCACATTTGAGCTAATCCGCTAAGCTGAACGTGATGGCGCACGTGGACCACCTGAGAGGGCGCGTGGCCTCGAGCTTGGGGAGGACTGCGTTCACCTCGTGAGCAAACTGCTTGAAGATGCGCTGAGAGGCTGGGGCCTGGGCGCCGCCCAAGATGCAAGCAATAGCACGCGGCTCCTAGAAGCCCCCAGCCCCCTCGTCCTGGTGGTGGTCGTCATTCCTTCTTGGTTGTCATTCCTTCTTGGTGGTGGCGGCAGAGGAGGAAGACCTGTGTTGCCCTGAGGGCGGTCCTCACGAGGCTGATCCCTCCAAGCCCCCTCGTAAGGCTGGTCTTGTCAGCGATCCTCGCGAGGGCGGTCACGCCACTCCTGGCGAGGGCCTCGGTCGTCCCATCGTCCTCCACATCTTCATCCTCCTCGGTCGTAGCCCCGGTCGCTGCGCTCGGGGCGTCGACCGATACGTCCTTCTCGAACGGCCCTGAGCTCCTTGCATTCGTTCGTGTTGTGGGTGTAGAGGCGCAGAGTCGGTTGTCCTTGGACGGCTCCGGCTGGTCTCTGCCATGCTTCGTGTCTAGTTCTGCTGCGAGCACAGCTTCTCCTTTGCGCTTCACGTCCTTGGCCCTGGCTTTCTTCTCTTCTGGGTCAACAGCTGGAAGCTCGAGGAGGGAGAGACGCCCCTCCTCAGCTCTTGCGCACTTGGTCGCCAGGTTGAACAGCTCCAGAGATGTGCACAGATCCTCGTGGATAGCCAGTTCCTCCTTCATCTTGACATCGCGGACGCCGTCAGAGAATGCTGAGATGATGGCCTCCTCGGTCACCTTGGGAATCTTGAGGCGAGCGCTGTTGAAGTGCTGGATGTACTTCTGCAAGGTCTCCCCAGGTTTGTGCTTGATGCGGCGCAGGTCACCCACGACTGGAGGATGGTCGCGAGTGCCCTAGAAGTTGGCGATGAAGCGGGTGCGCATCTCGTCCCAAGAGGAGATCGAGCCAGGAGGCAGGTTCAGGAGCCAAGTGCGGGCACCATCTTTGAGCGCCATGGGAAACCAGTTCGCCATGACCTTTTCGTCTCCGTTGGCCGCCTCGATGCCCAGCTTGTAGAGCTGCAAGAATTCTGCGGGGTCTGCGGTGCCGTCGTAGCCAGGAGGTAGATCTGGCTTGAACTTGCCTGGCCAGGGGACACTGCACAGCTCGGTGGTGAAGGCGCGGCAGCCTCCGGCAGCCACCGGAGCCCTTTACAGACGCGGGGCTTGCTCTTGGAGATTCCCGTGCGCTGCCGCCAGGGGCAGCGAGGGATCTTGACATGCTAGCGCAGGGATGCGGTCTTGACGTGCTGGAGCGGGGAGCACGCGAGTGCCTTCTTTAGGCCGAGGAATCTCTTGGCAGCTCCTTTCTTGTCGCACGGGCGCTGGACGTGGTGGGTCTCGTCCAGGGGTCGTGTGCCTTGGAGCCAGAGCGCCTTCTTGGGGAGGAGGTGGCGGAGGCGCCTCCTGAGCTGCATCACGCATGCAGGACGGAGGGCGAGGCAGCGAGAGGGACGGCGCATGAGAGCCCCCTATGGCACTGACGAGCTCGGTGATGCGAGCGAGCCACTCCTCGTAGAGGTCGTCGATGGGGCGGTAGTGCAGGAGCTCACGTGCCAGGAGCAACGCGGCCTGCGCGTCCATGGGAGCGCGACGAGCGTGAGACAAGAACCAGCTGGAGTTAGCAAAAGAGTGGCGGTGCGGCCTTCCCGCCGCATCGAGGGATGCAGCGATGATGCTTGCTGCTCGTTCCCCGCCGGGCCGGTGGCGGTGTTGGTGGCAGGCGACGGAGAACGACGGGGACACCCACCGACGGGAGCCGTCTGGGCGACGCGGGCGGCGAGGGCAGCCCGACGCTCGGCTCGAGCTCAGTGGGCGTCTGCCATGGATGCGAACGATGGAACACGGGACAGCGGAAGAAAGATTCCGGGGCACCCCTACCTGGCGCGCCAAATGTTGGATATCGGGTTCCGGCACAACCCTTAAGGTTCAAACTCTAGGGTACGCGCGAAGATCTACTCCCTACTGATCCACGTCCAAACGCTTCGCCGTGAATCTAAGCTACACGATGAACAACAGAAAGGACACAAGCTTTATACTAGTTCGGGCCACCGTTGTGGTGTAATACCCTACTCTAGTGTCTGGCGGTGGATTGCCTCTAGGGCTGATGATGAACAGTATAGAGGAAGAACAACCTCGCGAGGGGTGTTCTTACGGTGGTGTGCTTGGAGAGGAATGGCTCCGACTCTGTTGGTTCTCGGTGAGATCTCGATCCCCTCTAGTGTGGTGGCTAACTCTATATATAGAGGCCCTGGTCCTCTTCCCAAATATTGAGCTGGAAGGGAGCCAACAACGACCATTTTGAAGGGGGGCAGCTAGTACAAGTTATCCTGACTAAAGTTGGTCTTCGACTGCCAAAGGCACTGGCGATGACGTCGTCTTGGGCTCCACAGTGACCTCCGTCCTGCCGCTCTGCTGGTCTTGGTCTCGTTGCACCAATATGGTAACCTTTGCTTGATGCCTCGATACTCCGCGCCTGCGCTCGCCCCCTTTGCACCAAAGAGGAAATGAGGACACTGCGCAGGCTGGCGCCCGCCTCGTCTTGATCGTCATGGCTTGCGTCATGAGCACCCCGCGAGGTACTCCTTGCCTTGATCTCTCCACCTCCTCGCGAGCCTGCCTAGTGAGGCCGCCCCTGAGGAAGCCTTGCGTCGTCTGCCCCGCGAGGCTTGGCCCCTCGCGAGGGTCTTGAGCTTGGGTTGATGAAGACGGGCCATGTTGGGCCACCCCTTGAGCCACGCCACAGGCCGCAGGTAGGCAAGTCTGGGGACCCCCGTTCCCAGAACACCGACAACCATGATGCCCTCATGTTTGTATTTTATTTTATCAACACCTCCATCTCTAAACATGTGGACATATTTCTCGATTTCGACTTTCACTTGAGGACAAGCGAGGTCTAAGCTCCGGGGAGTTGATACGCCCATTTTGCATCATGCTTTTATATTGATATTTATTGCATTATGGGATGTTATTACACATCATATCACAATACTTATGCCTTTTCTCTCTTATTTTACAAGTTTTACATGAAGAGGGAGAATGCCGGCAACTAGAATTCTGGACTGGAAAAGGAGCAATTATGAGAGACCTATTCTGCACAACTCCAAAACTCCTGAACTTCACGAAGAATTATTTTGGAATATTTAAAAATATTAGGCGAAGAAAGCACCAGAGGGGGCCCACCACCACAAGGGTGGGGAGCGCGCCCTACCCCCCTGGGCATGCCCCTACCTTGTGGGGCCCCCTGGCAGGCCTCCGGTTCCCATCTTCGGCTATATGGTGTGTTTTGACCTAAAAATGAGAAGGAAGCTTTCGGGACGAAGCGGCTCCGTCTCGAGGCGGAACTTGGGCAGAACCAATCTAGGGCTTCGGCGGAGCAGTTCTGCCGGGGAAACATCCCTCCCGGAGGGGGAAATCATCGCCATCGTCATCACCAACAATCCTCTCATCGAGAGGGGGTCAATCTCCATCAACATCTTCACCAGCACAATCTCCTCTTAAACCCTAGTTCATCACTTGTATCCGATCTTTGTCTCAAAACCTCAGATTGGCACCTGTGGGTTGCTAGTAGTGTTGATTACTCCTTGTAGTTGATGCTAGTTGGTTTATTAGGTGGAAGATCATATGTTCAGATCCTTAATGATAATTAATACTCCTCTGATTATGAACATGAATATGCTTTGTGAGTAGTTAAGCTTGTTCCTAAGGACATGGGAGAAGCCTCGTTATAAGTAATCATGTGAATTTGGTATTCCTTCGATATTTTGATGAGATGTATGTTGTCTCTCCTCTAGTGGTGTTATGTGAACGTCAACTACACGACACTTCACCAGTGTTTGGGCCTAGGGGAAGGCATTGGGAAGTAATAAGTAGATGATGGGTTGCTAGAGTGACAGAAGCTTAAACCCTAGTTTATGCGTTGCTTCGTAAGGGGCTGATTTGGATCCATATGTTTCATGCTATGATTAGATTTATCTTAATTCTTCTTTCGTAGTTGTCGATGCTTGCGAGAGGGGTTAATCATAAGTGGGATGCTTGTCCAATGAAGGGCAGCACCCAAGCACCGGTCCACCCACATATCAAATTATTAAAGTAACGAACGCGAATCATATGAGCATGATGAAAACTAGCTTGACAGTAATTCCCATGTGTCCTCGGGAGCGCTTTGCTTTATATAAGAGTTCATCTAGGTTTGTCCTTTGCTACAAAAAGGATTGGGCCACCTTGCTGCACCTTAGTTACTTTTGTTACTTGTTACCCATTACGAATTATCTTATCACACAGCTATCTGTTACCGATAATTTCAGTGCTTGCAGAGAATACCTTGCTGAAAACCGCTTGTCATTTCCTTTTGTTCCTTGTTGGGTTCGACACTCTTACTTATTGAAAGGACTACGATAGATCCCCTATACTTGTGGGTCATCACCACGCGAGGGAGATGGATCTCTCAGTGGTGTACACCAAAGCCTCGACCGTGGTGGACGACTACATCAAATCCGTGGAGCAGTTGCTTGCTCGAGGCAAGTACAAGGTGGTCGGCATCGACCTCCAGTACACCGACGGTCATCTCGGCAAAGATCAAAAGGTTGACGTCGCCCAGTTGTGCGTGCACCATCATGTCCTCATCTTCCACTACTGCATGGCCACAAAGCCTTGCGACCGTTTCGCCATGTTTGTCAACAGCACCAACTATAAGTTCTCTATGGTAGAAACCTGCAATGATGTAAAGGCGCTCAAGGTTACGGGCTTGGACTACAAGAACCTTGTCGAAATCCGTGAGCACTACACGATCTGGGGCAGCACGAAGAAGGACTCCCTGGTTGAACTCGCCTCGGCCATCATCGACCACTACTACAAAAAGATGAAGCAGGATGCCAAGAGAACAAATCCCGTATCCTGGCACGGAGCCTGGACGCGGCAACTGGATGAACCTCACCTCAGGTTCACGGCCAAGAGCATGTACACATGCTACGAGATGCACAGGCGGATAGTTGACATGAGGAACTGCCTCGTTACCGACATCAACGAGGCCGGATCGAGCCACAAGCAAAGAAGTAGCGGCAAGCGTCCCAAGAAGTACATGATGATCAGATGATCATTCATCCTAGTTAATTATGCATTTAATATATAGTTGACTTTGGTGTGTGGAAATGTCATGTGTGTAGTAGCCACCTATGTAATTAGATGTTTAATTAAACATCTAATTACATAGGTGGCTACTACACACATGACATGGCTGCATACCCAAATTAAATATCTAATTATATATATGTTGTTGTTGTTGTTGTTGTTGTTGTTGTTGTTGTTGTTGTTGTTGTTGTTGTTGTTGTTGTTGTTGTTGTTGTTGTTGTTGTTCTGTACGCAATCCAACCGCACAACACACACGTCTTATTAGCAGCAATCATCTGTGTTATTATCGGTCTTCGTACACATTTCTGATTATAAACCTGTTTGCCACGTATCACACACATCTTGTTAAATTGAACCATTTCTGTTCTCTTAGCTCAACGCAAACAGTTCATCCGAGTGAACTGTTTGCCCTCGATCGCACACACCTTGATCTGGCTGACCGTTTCTTTTATTCCGCCTAATCACAAATAGTTCATCTGAGTGAACTGTATGCCGTATATCTCACACACACCTTCATTTGGCTGCCCATTTCTATTGTTCTGCCTCATCACAAACAGTTAATTGTACCGAACCGTATGCCCCACATCGCACATGCAACTAAAATCCAAACCGTGTTTGATGTTTCTGCCATCGCAAGTGTTTTGCATCTTTTTGATGGTTTTTTACATCACCATTTGCGATTATTGCATCGCACACAGTTTGATCGAAGGGTCTTTGATTGTAGTGTTGCGTTAGCAGCATTCTGCAGTAGTGCTGGCTCCTCGGAGCCTATTGAATAAATACTTTGAGTTGTAGAGTTCTGTTGTGATGCCATGTTATATTTACACATATCGAGCATATTGTGTGTATGTTATTGAAATGCTTGGTATGTGTGGGATCCGACACCTAGTTGCTTATTCTTGGTAGCCTTCCTTATGGGGAAATGTCTTTTAGTGCTTCCACTGAGCCATGGTAGCTCGCTGCTACTCCGGAACACTTAGGTTGGCCGACATGTATCCTTCTTTGTTCATGTGTCTGTCCCTTCGGGGAAATGCCACGCGTTGTTCCTTTAAGTCATTGTAGATTGCTACGACTTGGGTTCATACGTTCATGACCGACACGTTCGTTGTTGGGTTACGTATGCCTGTCCCGGTAAGTTTGTGCCACATTGGGTTTATGACTAGTCATGTCGACCCGGGTTCTCTATCATATGGATGGTAGCGACACAATCATATACGTGAGCCAAAAGGCGCAAACAATCCCGACCAATGTAAGGTTGCAACCATGGGAATACCGTGCGTGAGGCTGCAAAGTGATATGATGTGTTACATGCTAGATTGGGGTCCCGACATGCAGGGATTCATTGACGCCTTGCCAAAAAGTGTACAATTCTGACCTAGCATGACCTTGAGGATGGCAACACCCGAAGAGATGAGCTGTAGTCGACCCCCTAAGGCTTGCGTATGCTTTGGAGTCCTAAGTGAAGTTGTGGCTTCTTCTAGGGGAGGTGTCGCCTCGTCGTGGTGAGGTATCCGATCGTGGAGTTGTAGCATACCTTCTAGATCAGCTGTGAATTTGAAGCTACCAAAGTGGATGGTTTCTCCAGGAGCGATTCCGCCGTCCAGTTGAATGGAATGGCGAGCTGATACAGGGGTGGCGTCAAAGCCGCTGGCGGTGAAGGTGAATGATAACGATGCTCGCAAGTTAGTGCACAAAGCCCCTACCTAGCATGCCAATTGTCGGTGTTTCGTAACTGTATAGTGAATTCCTATGTAGGTACAAGCTTGTGACTACGATCGGATGGGTTAACAACCACAAGCACACAAGGATGTATAGAGGTCCAGGCCCGAAATCATCTCCGATGAAAGCCCTACTCTTTGTTTGGGTTGATTGTATTCCGGCGTGTGAGGCGCTCAAGGTACAAGATGATGCCCATTGGCGGTTCAGCCGGCTGGGTGTTGGTGGATTCTCCCGTGGAGAAGATGTATGGTGTGTGTGTGTGTGTGTGTGTGTGTGTGTGTGTGTGTGTGTGTGTGTGTGTGTGTGTGTGAATGTCCAACCTTCTCCCGTAGAAAGGGTGTGTACCCCTTATATAGGCCGCAGTGCCAACTTATAGACATGGCCAGGTAATTTTACAGGATCAGTTACATGTTACGATGGGACGTATGCTATCTTAGGTTAAAGTAGATGGCGTCGAGCTGGCCAACCTGCACACCATACACGCCTTGTTATTGTGTGGCGTCAGCAACATCCTTGTCTTCTGAGTCCGTAAGTGAGTTTTGTAGCTATTGTCCGTAAGTGTAGAGTTTTTGCTCTCAAAATAAATAACCCAGCTACAAAGTGGCGTGAGTATAAGATGGTGGTATGGCCAAGGTGGGTGTGTGCATTAGTCACCGCAGTCCCGCGGCATGTGCATCGACTCGCCCACATAGTTGCTCCGCATGGGCCGGTTCATTTGTGTTTTCTTTTCTTTTTTCCCTTACCTTTTTTTGTTTCCGATGTTTCTTTTTTTCTCTGTTTTTCAGGGTACTACACTGTTTTTCTTTTCCCTTTTTCATAATTTTTTGTTGTCCGGAAATACATGAATCTTTTTGTTCTAGCTGAACACTTATTTATTTATCGTGAAATGTTTTTTTATCATAGGTGAACACTTTGTTAATTTATCATGAACCATTTTCTTCAAACATAAACCATTTTTTACCATGCACCATTTTTCATTATAGGTGAACATTTTTTAATTTATTGTCAACCTTTTTGTAACATCGGTAAACATTTTTCTAAAACTAGACTAACCTTTTTTTTTGTCATGTGTGAACATTTTGTTTTTTGAGAATCCTGTGTGAACATTTCTATTTCATGTTTTTGAGCTAAAAACAAAACCGACCGTATTGTTGGGCCGGACCAAAGCCGGCCTAGCATCAGATCGCTGCCGGGGTGTGTGTGTGTGTGTGTGTGTGTGTGTGTGTGTGTGTGTGTGTGTGTGTGTGTGTGTGTGTTAGGGAACTCATAAAAGGATCATGGCACATGAGACCGGCCCAGCCAACGTTGAGTTTGCATAACCCTAACCTAGAAGTGTCGTTTCTCCTTCGGCCGCCGCCGCCTGTTGTTCCCCTTCCCTGTTCATCGTCCGTCTCCAACTGATCCGCCCGGCGATCGTCAGATCCATCTGAGAAAATCCGCTCCAGTTAAATCCAATCCAGATGGAGCTAGCTAGGATGGATCCACCCGGCGTCGAGCTCCCCAAGAGCTGCCTCCTCGCTATCAAGCCTGTGGTCGCCGATTCCACCACCGCCACCCACCAGACGGAGCACCCGGATGACTCTCGCGAGATCTCCATTCAGGTCAGCTTGTTCGTCCACCGCCCGCCTCTTATCTCCTACGTCGTTGTCTGGTCCACCGACGCCCGTGTCACCGAGGAGCCCTTCATCCACGGCACTCACGGCGGGCTCATCCTCCTTAGCATGGACATAAGCATGGAGGAATGTCCGCTCCGCGAATACTACATCTACCAGCCCGGCTGCGGCCACGGCGGCGCTGGCACTCCGTCGCTCAATCTGGTCCCGCAACTCAGGTGCTTGGTCGGCCAACCCTGTGCGGTCGGCCTCCTGTCACATGGCGACGGCGGAGACTACTATGTCGCGTTACTAACTATGCAGAGGAAAGGAGAGTTTGAGCTCTCCCTCTTCTGCTCCAAGATGGAAACTTGGACCGTCAAGAAGCCCGTCTTGTCACCGGAGGACCAAGCAGCCTTCTTACTGGATGACGGAGGCTTTGAGCCGAACAAGGTTATCGCCGTTGGTGCAGTGTCATGGCATTCGTTGACTTGTTTAAAGGCATCCTAATCGGCGATGTCCTCGAAGGTAGCCCCCAGTTCCTCTACATTCCGCTGCCAGCAACAACAGAGATCAGTCAACCATGGACCAATTACCCCTTGTATACTCGCGACGTTAGCATCGACATGTCGTCCGGCCACATCCGCATCAAGTTCATTGAGCTGGTTTGTCCTTTGCACTTGCCGGCTTGGGCTGCTACCACATGGAGTACTACCACTACAGCTACAAGTCCTTGGCTCCGACTCGAGGAGTGGGACACTCACACTATTCTCGAGGCTAGACAACTTTCGGTGGGTGACGGTGTCAACACTGCTGGGCTGCTGCCTGAGGCTTTGCAGTCTGAGGGCAAACCAGATTTTGGGCTTCTCTTCATTAACTTGCCAATGTTAAGCTTACACGAAGACAACATCGTCTGCTTCTTAGCCAAGCAGCATTACTTAAATAAGCAAGCGTGGGTGATTGCTGTCGACACGGTGACGAAGAAGCTGCTAGGAGTCCATCCTTTTCAGATGGGAAGATTCACAACACTGTTCTACAGCACCATCTCTAGCCATCTCAATATAAGTGCTGCAGCTTCAGGTAACGGATATGCATGCATGGTTGGTTCATAATTATTTCTTGTCAGCTTAATTCATTAATCGAGCCTGTCAAGTCCCCTTGATTTGGTGCATTGTAACTAATTACTAGCAAAATCGCACAAACCAAGATAACTAAGTACTATCAAAGCCTGTGGCTGTGATGCAAACATGCAAATGATAACATGAAGCATTGATTATGATGGACTTGTACCATTTTACAGAATAAAAAAGGGATACTGTACTGAATGGCGCCATTGATTGTTTCATTATTATTCTGTAAATGGATTTTGTTGATAGATTGGCTCCATATCTACTGGTGCAGGTGCAAAGGGAGACCTGGAATGGCTAGGAACGCACCGTGAACAGCAAGGCGGCGTGGGAGCTTATGATGCGGATGACAAGGAGCTGGAACATGTGAAGCCATGTCTGATTTAGTTTAACACTGATGAATGCCTACATCGATTTGCATTGTGTTTGTCAAAGTTTGATTGTGAGAGTTTTATTAACATATTGGTGTGCACCGATCCAGGATTGTTGTTATATGGAAGAAAAACCACCGACATTGTGTTTGTCCATTTTTTATGTATTAAGAGGTTTCAGTACTCATATAGGAGTGCATTGATATTATTAGCTCGTACTTAAAGTCTCCCACACTGGCTGTTTCTCTTGTTTTAGACAGTGCAAATGTGTTGAATCTGAACTCTGAAGCCATAGATAGCATTTCTTGATATGGCTTTACACATGATACCACTTTACTTGCACTTCCTGTAATTGCAACTTGGCATTTTGATGATTTTACGATAAAGGCGATGGATGCAGAAATATATAGCATTTCTTGATATGGCTTTACACATGATACCACTTTACTTGCACTTCCTGTAATTCCAACTTGGCATTTTGATGATTTTAAGATAAAGGAGATGCATGCAGAAAATAGATAGCATTTCTTGATATGGCTTTACACATGATCCCACTTTACTTGCACTTCCTGTAATTGCCAACTTGTCATGTTGAAGATTGTAAGATTATCAGTTGCACAAACTGTCTTCTGAAAGCACGATACATGCAGAAAATAGGTTCTAAGGGCATCTCCAGCCGTTGGCCCCCCAGGGGGCGTCAAAAAGCGCCGCCTGAGGGTGAGCCGGCGCAAAAAATGGCCCTGGGGGCGAGTCGGCCCCCAGGGCCGTCCCTAGGCGCGTATTAAAAAAAAAGATGAGACGTTCGGCGAAGTTATGATAAAAACTAGTTAAATTTCGGCTAAACATGGCAAATTTCGTCTAAACATGGCAAATTTCGGCGAAATTCGCCATTTTCATGACATTAACCTAATCTAAAAAAGAAAGGCGCTGAAGTCGTCGCCGCCATTGTCGTCGTCGGCGGCCTTCTCCTCCTTGACGCGGGCGCCCATGCTGGACCCGGCGTCGCCATGACGGACTAGCGGCGGCGCGTCGTCGCTGTCGCGTAGGACGACGACCCCGTCTTCATCGCGGCCGCGTCGGCGCTCTTCGAAGCGGCGCGCTGGCGCTCCTTCACCTTTTCCCGGCGCGCCTTCTCCACCGCAATGGAGTCCTGGCGCGCCCATTCTAGGGTCGCGTCGTCGTCGTCGAACTCCGCCTTCACCGGCGCAAGCCCCGGCTCCGTCTTCACCGGCGCCAGCCCCGGCTCCGTCTTTGGCTTGACGAAACACGGAGGAGCCGACGAGGACGAGGCGCGCCGGCCGCCCTCGTTGATGACGATGTCGGCGCTGCGAATGCGCCGGCCGAGCGGCGACTCCGCCGCGGGCTCGGCCTTGACGCCGAGTAGGGCCGGAGTGCCGGAGGAGTGCGACGAGGATCGGGAGGAAGAAGAGGAGGAGGAGGAGCCGAACCTCCTTGGCGCCCATGGCCCGACGCGTCGGTGCTGTGCCGGGGGGTACGCCAACGGCGGGTCGTTGCCGCCCTCGAGGTACGTGAGCACGCCCTCGAGTGTGCGGCCGGGGACGCCCCACCAGAGGTGGCACCCCTCGCTGTTCTGCCGGCCGCCGACCACCGGCGCGCCGTTGGTGGACGCCAATCGCTGCTGCTGGCGGCGCTCGAAATACGCCGCCCAGGCCGCGTGGTTGTCGGCGGCGTACTGGGGGAGGGAGAGTTGGGCATCGGTGAGCGACGCGCGCACGATCTCGACCTCCTCGGCGAAGTACTTCGGCTTCGCCACGGCGTCGGGCAACGGGGGAATGGGTACTCCCCCGGCGCTGAGCCTCCACCCCGATGGCCCGGCGCGCATGTCCGGCGGCGCCGGGATGTTCGCCTGGAACAGGAGCCAGGACTCCTGTTCGCGGAGCGAACGGCGGCCGAAGCCGTTGGCCGCCGCCTCGTCTCCGAGGAAGCGTTCTGCCATGGCAACGGCGGGGCGGGGCGGGCTCGGGAGAGGTAGAGGGAGGGGCCGGAGGGCGGCGCTCGGGAGAGGCAGGGAGAGGGAGGGGTTGGACGGCGGCGAGGGGGGACTGGTCTGGGCACAGGCGAGTGGAGGCCGCTGGCTTTTATAGCCGGGCCGCGCCCATGTGTACGCGTGCGCGGGAAGGGAGGCGTCGGCGCGCCGCCCGTGAGGAATCAATGGCAAGGCTGACCGGCGGCAGCCTTGCCATTGATTCCCCGCGGGAAACCGAGGCCGTTGGGGGAAGACGAGGCGCCGAGTCGCTGACGCGGCTGGCCCGCGTCTTTTTCGCGCCAAAACAGCTTGCCCCGGCGCCCCCGGGCGCCCCCCAGCGCGCCAGGTTCGGGCTGGGTCCGCCGGCGCTGTTTTCGGCCCAAGCCGGCGAAAATCGAGCTCCTGGGGGCGCGACTGGGCCGTTTATTCGGCGCCGACGCGAAAAAAACGCCTGGGGAGGCCTTCCTGGGGCGCGGCTGGAGATGCCCTAAGCATATCAGTGCGCAAACAGTCTTCCGAAAGCACAAGTCGCACATATCTTTAGGGCATATCAGTGATGCCCTAAGCATATCACTGATTTGGACCTAAGATCCAAAAAAATACATTACAATGAAATCCCTTGAAAACACTTTGTGGTATCAATCTCTGCTCGAAGAAATACTCCAAATACTTCGTTAAAGAGGCTGTAATTGGATTGGACTGAAGCAACGATATTGTCACTCTTTTACCCGCACGAACATTACTAATAATGATTTTTAAAAGCACCTTGAGTTGCCCATGGAAAAGAAAGGAAGCCTTGATCGATGAACATACTTTGGCCGGGATGATCCCCTAGAAGTGTAGGCCGTCAATCGCTATATCTTCACCATGGTGCCAACGAAAGATTTCAACTCCACAAAGAATCACATAAACTCATCAGATCCGAATAATCGGATCTGAGAGGACAAAAATCTCTCTAACCTCATGGCATCGCCAAAAGAACGAGAGGAAATTTTATTCTCACAAAATTATAATGATCACTAGACATTGGCGAAGAACATAGATGTCTTGAAGATCCGAGGCCCGATGGCAGCGAGAGGAGAGGTGACCTAAATTTCAGGCACCCCTATTTCTCGCTGTCAGCGAGCACATGAGGATGCCTCGCATCGGGGGGGGGGGGGGGGGGGGGGGGAGCCTAGATGGGCCGGCCCAGCCGCGCGGGAGGCCATGGCCTGTTTTTTTGGTTTTCTGTTCTCATTTTTGCTTTATTTTTGTACTTTTCTTTATACTTTAAAATATATATAGACACACATAAAAAACACTCTTCAAAAACACATTTAAAAAATGTTGAACAAGTAGCTGAAAGATGTTGAGTAAGTATTAAATAAATGTTGAACAAGTATTTGAAAATATGTTGAACATGTAGTTTTTTTTTGAATAAGTACTAAAAATGTTGAACAAGTATTCGACAAATGTTGAATAAGGATTAAAAATTGTAGAACGAGTTTATGAAAAATATTGAACAATTATTTGAAAATATTGAATAAGTATTAAAAATGTTTAACAAATATTTGAAAATGGGGGGGGGGGCAGATGGGGCTGGCTCAGCCGCGCGGGAGGCCATGGCCTGTTTTTTTTCCTGTTTTCTGTTCCCATTTCTGCTTTATTTTTGTATATATATATATATATATATATATAGTGTTACTATTCATCACTTAGGGTGCAGAATAAGTTATTCTTCACCCGAGGTAATATTACGATCGTTTCATAAATAAATTACATTTGAAATAGAAATAGTTACATTCATATTAATTTACTCCATAAAATTTGGCATAACAAAAAAATATAGGTCAAAAATTATATTTTATGTACATTTTACACTATGTTTTTACATTTGTAATTTTACGTAAAATAAAAAAAAATTACGATGAGTATAGGTTTTCTTACGTTCTCTTTTTATGTCTAATATAAGACAAAATTTACGAAACGTAAAATTACGGTGCATAGATGTTAAAATAAAGGTGGGTGAAGAATAACAATTCCTCATCCAGGGTGACGAATAGTCAATCCCTATATACACATATATATATATGACAAATGTTTCCTACAAGCAGTGGTAGTTACCACCACTTGCGTTTTGTATGTTGTATGTAGTATCTGTCAAAATTAAGAGTATGTACGTGTAGTATGTAGTATATAACAATGATTATATAGTATATATATATATATATATATATATATATATATATATATATATATATATATATATATATATATATATATATATTAATTTTTAGGTAGTATATATCATGTTTTGAATGTGCTCTTTTTTACGTACAAATATGTACGTATTTCATAAATATAACAAAAACTATGAGTACATATGTAATTTTTTCATGTAACTTGCTTTGAAACATCTTAGATATAATATAAGAATATATTTAAAATGATAAAATAGTATATATAGTACCACATGGTAGTATATGAGACATATGGGGTAACTACCACCGGGTGGTAGGATAGATTTTATATATATATATATATATATATATATATATATATATATATATATATATATATGTAGATAGATAGAGAGAGAGAGAGAGAGAGATTGACTATTCGTCACCCTGGGTGAGGAATAGTTATTCTTCACCCCCTCTATTTTAACATCAATGCACCGTAATTTTATGTTTCGTAAATTTTTGTCTTATTTTATATGTAATAAAAGAATGTAAAAAAATATGTAATCACCATAAAAAATATTTTATGTTACATAAAAATATAGTGTAAAATATACACAAAATGCAATCTTTCTGTTATTTTTTATGCCAAATTTTACGTAGTGAATCGACATGAATGTAACTATTTGTATTCCATATGTAATTTATTTGTGAAACGATCGTAAGATTATCTCGAGTGAAGAATAACTTATTCTGCACCCGAGGTAATCTTACAATCACTTCATAATTAAATTACGTTTGGAATTCAAATAGTTACATTCCTATTGATTCACTACGTAAATTTTGGTATAAGAAAATAAAAATATAGGTCATAAGACAAGAAAATTTGAAGTTTATGTAAATTTTATACTATGTTTTTACGTTTGTAATTATACATGACATAAAATATTTTTTACGACGAATATATATTTTCTTACGGTCTTTTTTTACGTCAGAAATAAGACAAAACTTACGGAACGTAAAATTATAGTGCATTGGTGGTAAAATAGAGGGGGAGGACGAAGAATAACTATTCCTCACCCGGGGTGACGAGAATAAGACTCTTAATGTTGTTATTAGAATAGACTCACCCTATATATGACCCAGGGTGGGTCTATTCTAATAACACCCTTAAGAGTCTTATTCTAATAACACCGGATCTTATTCTGATAACACCCATCTAACCCACTGAACCGACCCGACCCGCACCACAGAGCCATCTTCGAACCAATCTGAACCGCAAGCACCAGAAAACCAACCCGCCCCACCCCACCCACTCCACCCCTCTCCTCCCACTTCCTCCCCGATCCCCTCTCCGCCTTGTTCCTCCCCCGATCCCCTCTCCGCTTTATTCCTCCCCGATCCCCTCCACCTTCTTCCTCTCGGCTCTCCTTCCACGTCCAAATCTACCACAACCCCGCCCTAGAGGCCCGCATGCCATAGCAGAGCGCTGGGCCGGCCGCCACCAGCCCTCCCAGCGCCTACCAACCACCCACCTCCCGTCGCGCTCCAACGCCCCACCTTTCTTCCCCACAACCACCCACCTCCCGGCGCCCCAACACCCCCACTGCTCCGACACGCCACCACCCCACGCCGCCTAGCCCCGGGCACCACCACGAGCCACACTCGTCGGTCGGCCGCCCCAACCAGCACGCCACTGTGCACCCAAATTGACGGCTACCCCACGTCAACCAGTGAGTCGCCGCGCACCACCGTCGACTGCCGCCCCACCCCATCCATCACGCCGCCTCGGCCGCATCCATCGGGCGCCGAATCCCGCACCAGCAAGCGGATGAGCCGCCTCCCCCGCAACAGCCCATCCGGATCCGGCTAGGCTGCCCCCGCACCCACCTTCCCTTCGCCTCCCTCTCAAGGACCCCTCCCCCCTTCTTCTACTCCGTCGGCGAAGAAAAGCTACGACCACCTCCCCCAAGCGGCCACTGAGGTGCTCCTCCACCCGGATCCTCCCTGCGACCTCTTGCTGCATCGCGGCGGCCGGATCCACCCTACTGGATCCACTCAGCGACCTTCCTTCTCCACTTCATCGACCTGCAGGAGGTTGAGATGTCGCCCGTCGGCGAGCAGGGTGTCGCCCCACTCCGGGCCTGCTGAGGTTGAGGGGATCCAAGCTGCTCCTCCCATTCATCGTCTCTGGTAAGGGGGTGTCGATGCAGTTCGTTTCCCAAGCGGTGATGTAGTGCAGCACGACGCTTGATTTTGTGCAGGTCTCTTTTTTGATTTGGGCAGATGTTCAAGTGTAGTCCTCTTTTGATTTGGGCAGATGTTCAGGTACAGATTGCGCGTGCGTGTGGTATGTCGGGCATGAGGGCGACGACGTGCAGCGATGATTTGCAGTCCACCAGCACACCATGCAGTTCGCACGGTGCATGCTTGCAAATTGGAGTTAGGTGCACGCGGACATTCAGTTAAATTGGTGCGCGATTGCAGTTCAGTGGCGCGGGCAGATTTTTTCCTTTTATTAGTTCCTTCAGCTAGTAGAGCGTCGGCCTTTAGTTTAGATTTTTTTCCAGGTTTTGCTGATGCAGTGCGGTGTGCAAATTCAACTATGTGTATGCTACCGTCAACGAGCCTCCAGAAGCTGTTCTTTGCTCAACTTGTTACGATTCCCTGGTGACGGGAGAGAAGTGCACTGCTCTAGGGTGCTCTCCTTCACGGGGAGAAGTGGTCATCCGCTGCGGTGTAGCTAAAAAACGTGTGCCAAGCGGTTCGATGCTCTGGTCAAACATGAACAAGTTCAATACGTAGTGCAAAAGAGTGCACTTCAGAAAGAAGTTTTTTTGTTTTCATAAGAATTTAATGTGTGCAGGTACACCATAGTGCACAACCCATTCGGGTTCAGTTCACTAGTTGAAAAAATTGAATAATTAAAATTAGTTCACGGTCCTTCATTTTTAGTGTTGAAGTGCACTGTAAAAAAGCGTGGTGTTTTGATTTGTACAAAACGTTCCATTTTAAAATAAAAAATAAATTAATCAGTTCACTCCGTCTGCCATGGTGATTTACGAAAATAAATTTGAAAAAAGAATAGTGCAGTACACTTGGCCTAGGGCTGCAGTGTAGACATGCTACATGCACACGTGCAGTATGTTAGTCCCGCCTCTACAATGACACTCCAATCTTAAAAAAAATCGGCTCTGAAGGACTCTGCAATCTACTCTCTTAGTCCGTACGGTCCACTCGCCTGGCCTATGCGCGTACAAAAGTGTGAAAAAAGACAACAAAAACTCATGTGGTTCACTTTTGATAGTGTCGCGGCTCACTTTCGATACTATCGTGGTTCACTTACGCCCAACATGAAGTGTAGTCAACTTCCTCGCCTGAGAAAAATTATGCCTAACAAAGAGAAACTATATAGTTCTCTTCACTGTTTGATGCAGTGTAGTTTTCAGTATGGGGCAATGCGTTCTTCTGTTTGATGCAGTACACATGCCGATTTTGGTGTCGAGAAAAACAGAGTGTCCGCATTTTGTTAAAATCAAAATTGCTCTGAAGCCGTAAGGAATCAGATAGAGTGTTCTACATGAAAAAGTTGCGGCTCATCGATATCTTTCCAACGTCGTATAATTCGAATCATTCCGACCAGTCGTTTGTAAAAATTCGCAAAAAACGGCCACTGCCTCTTGTCGTCAGCCGCATGATTTTCAAAATTAACTAAAAACCATAAGAAATCTAAAAAACATTTCAACATACGAAAGTTGTGCCTCGTCCGTAGATTTCCAACGCCGTATCACGTGCCTCATTTCGACAAATTGATCAAAAACTGGAGCGAAAACAATACAGTTTTTTTTTGAAATACCACAATTCCGCGATTTACTAAATTTAAAACTGTTCTTAAACCGTAACGAATTAGAGAAAATAATAGATAAGAAAAAGATGCGACTCGATGATATATTTCCAACGGTGTATCATTTGCTTCATTCCGACGAGCGGTTTAGAAACAAACGCGAAAAAACACTCGCTTCCACTCGTCGTTCGCCGCATCGTTTTCAAAACTGCTCTTAAACCATGAGTAATCTCGAAAAGTGTTCAACATGGCGAAGTTGCGCCTAATCCATAGCTTCTCAACGGTATATTACACGCCTCGTTTTGATAAACGGTTAAAAAAACAGAGCGAAAAAGGTACCAAAAACACCGTGTGCAATTTTTTTTGACACGAAGTTCACTAGTGTGTGTATTGCAGTACCCCTGCCACTGAAAGTGCAGTGCCCTCCCATCGAGCGTGTAGTACGGAAGTTTTATCAGAATAATTATTCTGCTAATATTAGCAGAATAGACCAGCATATATATATATATATATATAGACACACACACAAAAGAAAACACTCTTCAGAAACACATTCGAAAAGTGTTGAACAAGTACCTGAAAGATGTTGAGTAAGTATTAAATAAATGTTGAATAAGTATTTGAAAAATGTTGAATATGTATTCAAATTTCTTTTGAATAAGTACTAAAAATATTGAACGAGTATTTGACAAATGTTGAATAAGGATTCAAAATTGTAGAATGAGTTTTTGAAAAATATTGAATAAGTATTAAAAATGTTTAACAAGTATTTGAATATGTTAAATAATTGTTTGAAAATATTGAATAAGTATTAAAAAATGTTGAACATGTATTTGAAAAATGTAGAATAAGTATTAGAATGTTGAACAAATATTTATAAAATGTTGAATAAGTGTTCGGACAATGTTGAACATGTATACAAAAATGTTGATCACTTTATTAAAAAGAACATATACGAAAATCTAGAATGCAAACGAAAACAAACATAAGAAAAAACAAAAAATGGAGAAGAAATGTTAGATGTGTATTTGAAAAATATTGTTGGCATATAAAAAATGTAGAATAATAACAAAAAGAGTAAAGTACCCCGAAAATAGAAACAAAATAGACAAAAGCAAAGAAACAAAATGCTAAAAAGAATGAAAAAATGAGGAGAAGAAATAAAAATGAATCAAAATAAAAGAAAGAAAAAGGAGAATAACAAAAGCCAAAGAGAACATAAAGACAAATTAAAAAATCTTGGAAAACTGCCAAAGAAAACGAAAAAAAACCCGGCTCAAATGGAATGAAGAAGTTCGCGCCCCTTGTGCTAAACTTACATCATGAGTTATTTCTAGCTTCCTGTGGCCATATGTGAAAGTCAAATTGATGTGTGGTGGGGATGGCAAAAAGAAAATTCATTGGAGATCATGGGATTGGTTGTCAACACCCAAGGCTCTTGGCGGCATGGGATTCCGTGATATGGCTATCTTCAACCTAGCTATGGTGGGCAAGCAAGGCTGACGGTACTCACGGATCTGTCATCCTTATGTGCTCGTGTGCTGAAGGGATGGTATTTTCCTGATACTAATATTTGGAATGCTCATGCTCCTACATCAACGTCAGCTACTTGGCCCAACATTCTTGCTGGTCGTGAGCTTTTGAAATGTGTGGATAGATGGGGAATTGGTGATGGCAAGCATGTTAATATTTTTTCTGACCACCAGATTCCTTCAAATCTGCCTTATGTTCTTCAACCTATCTCGCCTATTCCTGCAAATGCGAAGGTACATTGTCTTCTTGATGAGGATATTGGTTTCTTTCCTGATCATGTGGCTTCGGAGATCCTTTGTATTCCTATTAGCAGACATGGTGGGGATGATTTTGCTAGCTGGCCATTTACTCGTTTTGGTGAATATTCTGTACGATCTGCATACAATATGGCTAGGTCAGATAAGTTTTTGTTATCTCGTTGCAAGCATGGATATGGCCAGAGCTTGGACAGATCAGATGAGGAGAATTTTTGGAAGTCAATCTCGAAGGTGAAGGCTCCTAACAAAATGAAGGTCACTTTGTGGCATTTTGCTCAAGACCGTCTTCC
Organism: Triticum aestivum; assembly: GCF_018294505.1. Taxonomy (NCBI): domain Eukaryota; kingdom Viridiplantae; phylum Streptophyta; class Magnoliopsida; order Poales; family Poaceae; genus Triticum; species Triticum aestivum. The sequence continues at coordinate 271,919,363 of NC_057807.1, read as the reverse complement.
TTCTCATGTTCAACTTGCACGTTGCCAGGTTCCTGATTCCGAGCCACTACTGGAATCTGGCACTTTGCCATCTGCCATCGCAGATGGCAAAGGCATGGTCGGCGGATGGCAAAGGCTTTGCCATCTACCAGCAGATGGCAAACAGTTTGTCTGAAACCCTGCCGATAAAGGCTTCTTTGCCGTCTGCTGGCTGATGGCAAAGATCCTATGGCTTTTCCATCAGCTGGCATATGGCAAAGCCTCTTAACGGGGTTAGCCCCGTTAGAAGGCTAACGGCATACTTTGCCATCTGCCAGCAGATGGCAAAGGCTGCAGGCTGTTTGCCGTCTGCCAGCAGATGGCAAAGGCTGCATGCTTTGCCGTCTGCCAACTGATAGCAAAGAGCTTTGCCATCTGCTGGCAGATGGCAAAGAGCCCAAATAGGCCAGCCCAAATTTTACATGTAGATGACACGTGGCCTCTTTGCCATCTGCCAGCTGATGGCAAAGCTCTTTGCCATCTGCCAGCAGATGGCAAAGTAACTATATTGCCCCATTTAATTTTGTTTTTTCTTATATCAATTCATTTTCACAGAAATCAAACACAAATATATTTATATGACCAATATATCATATTCAACACATATTACCAATAGTCATGAACACATATGTATCCAACACATGTTACCAATAGTAGCAAGTTTCATCCGTACATATACATAGTTTCATCCGTACATATACATAGTTTCATCAATATTACACAGTTTCATCCATAGGTAGCAAGTTTCACAAGGTCAAAACAAAAACTAAATACAAGTACTCCATCAACCCAAGCTTCCGTGATCTTAAGCAAATCTGTAAAATGGGAAAGAAGAAAGTTAGAAGAAGAAGACTAGAAGAAGAAGATTATTATGATGCAACTAAAATGTGAAGATTATTATGATGCAACTTATATCTGTAAAATAGGTCATTTTGGAGCTAAGTATGGTTATTATGTCATTTTTGAGCTAGCTAAGCATACTAAGTCATTTTGGTGTAAAACATGCTAAGGTCATTCTAGAGCTAAGTAAGGTTATTATGTAATTTTGGAGCTAGCTAAGCATGTGAAGTCATTTAGGAGCTAAAATATGTCATTTCTTAAGCATATTATGTCATTTTAGAGTTAGCTAAGCATATTAAGTCATTTTGGAAGAAAAGATGCTAAGTATAGGTCATTTTAGAGCTATCCTAGGTTAAATAGGTCATTTTTAAGCTAGCTAAGCATATTAAGTCATTTTGGAGGAAAAAAATGGTAAGTATAGGTCATTTTAGAGCTATTCTAGGTTAAATAGGTCATTTTGGAGCTAATTAAGCTTATTACGTAATTTTTGAGCTAGCTAAGCATATTGACTCATTTTGGAAGAAAACATGCTAAGTATAGGTCATTTTAGAGCTATCCTAGGTTAAATAGGTCATTTTGGAGCTAGCTAAGCATATGAAGTCATTTAGGAGCTAAAATATGTCATTTCTTAAGCATATTATGTCATTTTAGAGCTAGTTAAGCATATTAAGTCATTTTGGAGGAAAAGATGCTAAGTATAGGTCATTTTAGAGCTATCCTAGGTTAAATAGGTCATTTTTAAGCTAGCTAAGTATATTAAGTCATTTTGGAGGAAAAAATGCTAAGTATAGGTCATTCTAGAGCTATCCTAGGTTAAATAGGTCATTTTGGAGCTAATTAAGCTTATTATGTCATTTTTGAGCTAGCTAAGCATACTGAGTCATTTAGGAGGAAAAAATGCTAAGTATAGGTCATTTTAGAGCTAGCCTAGGTTAAATAGGTCATTTTGGAGCTACGTAAGGTTATTATGTCATTTTGGAGCTAGCTAAGCATATGAAGTCATTTAGGACCTAAAATATGTCATTTCTTAAGCATATTATGTCATTTTAGAGTTAGCTAAGCATATTAAGTCATTTTGGAGGAAAAGATGCTAAGTATAGGTGATTTTAGAGCTATCCTAGGTTAAATAGGTCATTTTTAAGCTAGCTAAGCATATTAAGTCATTTTGGAGGAAACAATTCTAAGTATAGTCATTTTAGAGCTATCCTAGGTTAAATGGGTCATTTTGGAGCTAATTAAGCTTATTATGTAATTTTTGAGCTAGCTAAGCATATTGAGTCATTTTGGAGGAAAAAATGCTAAGTATAGGTCATTTCAGAGCTATCCTAGGTTAAATAGGTCATTTTAGAGCTAAGTAAGGTTATTATGTCATTTTGGAGCTAGCTAAGCATGTGAAGTCATTTAGGAGCTAAACTATGTCATTTCTTAAGCATATTATGTCATTTTAGAGCTAGTTAAGCATATTAAGTAATTTTGGAGGAAAAGATTCTAAGTATAGGTCATTTTAGAGCTATCCTAGGTTAAATAGGTCATTTTGAAGCTAGCTAAGCATATTAAGTCATTTTGGAGGAAAAAAATGCTAAGTATAGGTCATTTTAGAGCTATCCTAGGTTAAATAGGTCATTTTGGAGCTAATTAAGCTTATTATGTAATTTTTGAGCTAGCTAAGCATATTAAGTCATTTTGGAGGAAACAATGCTAAGTATAGGTCATTTTAGAGCTAGCCTAGGTTGAATAGGTCATTTTGGAGCTAAGTAAGGTTATTATGTCATTTTGGAGCTAGCTAAGCATATGAAGTCATTTAGGACCTAAAATATGTCATTTCTTAAGCATATTATATCATTTTAGAGCTAGCTAAGCATATTAAGTCATTTTGGAGGAAAAGATGCTAAGTATAGGTCATTTTAGAGCTATCCTAGGTTAAATATGTCATTTTTAAGCTAGCTAAGCATATTAAGTCATTTTGGAGGAAAAATGCTAAGTATAGGTCATTTTAGAGCTATCCTAGGTTAAATATGTCATTTTGGAGCTAATTAAGCTTATTATGTCATTTTTAAGCTAGCTAAGCATATTGAGTCATTTTGGAGGAAAAAAATGCTATGTATATGATTATGTCGCTAGTATCCATATGGCAGAGAACCCGGGCCGACATGACTAGTCATAGAACCAAGGTGGCACAAACGTACAGGGACAAGCATACATGACCCAGCAATGCACGTGTCGGTCATCAGCGAGTGCAACCAAGTCGTAGCAAGCTACAAGGACTTCGGTGATACACCGTGTGACATTTCCACGTAGGGACAGACACAGGACAAAGAAGGACACATGCCGGTCAATCCATGTGTTCCGGAGCAGTAGCGAACTACCATGGCTCAGTGGAAGCACTAGGAGGCATTTCCCTGTATGGAAGGCTACCAAAGGCACACGACTAGGTGTCGAATCCCACACATACAATGCATTTCAAACATACACACATTATGCACGATATGTGTAGATACAACATGGCATCACAACAAAACTCTATTAAGCAAAACACTTGGGAAACTTACCGTCATCACGGAGGTGCATGTGTAGGTGTAGGTGTAGGACCGGTCGCTCCAGTGGCAGACAGAGAAGGATCGGTCGATGCTTGTCGGGAGTTACGCTGCACCAAAGATTATTTCCAATGTATAGTTAGCATGATGCAACTCAAATGTGAAGACTAGTAACTAATGACCGTTCAAATGAAACTCACCGTGCCCACCGGAGCAATGACTGGCATTGGCGGAGGGGTCTGGCCGTTCTTCTCGCACATGGACTGCACATTTGGTTTTGACGAGTCAGTCATATTAGTTACTAATGAAAGGAACATTGCGTGCATGATTTAGGTAATATGCAGAAGAAACTTACCACAAAGAGATCGTACATGGCCCGGTTAGCCGAGTCGTTCCGGTTCCTCTCCTCCTCCAATAGCCTAGCCGTCCTCTCCTCATTCTCCCTGTCCCTCTCCGCCGCCTGTCGGTCCCTCTCCGCCAACTGCCGGTCCCTCTCCTCAAAAGCAGCCTGGGTCTTCGCTCTCTCTGCCTCAATAGCAGCCTGCAACACCACTTGTTAGCATTGTAATCATCGACGGCCACAAACACAATGTAATGGAGGAAAGGCTACTGAGTCCATATAACAAACCTGGAATTCAATTTCCACTGGTCGTAAACGAGGCGGTATCTCAGGATCAGAGCTGGTCTGGCGCTTCTTGATCTGCGGGAGAGTGCTACTACAACGTATCAGTCCATTACCAATGGCTAACGAGCCATGGGACCTCCCGCCACCAGATATCATCACCAGCTCTGGATCAAGAGGCCGGCTCGGGTTAAAGTCCGGCCCTTTCCTCGCCTTCCCCTGCTTAACGTACTGCACCATCTTGTGGTGGGAGGCCTTGTTGCTGAAGTTCTTTGCATTTTCGAGGTCAGACTCAGAGAATGCCTTGGCCTTCTTATACGGTGCAATATTGGACATGCCATAGAGGTCGAACAGCTCTGGCACTGGAGCCTTGTTGTGTTTTGACTAAAAGAGAGGAACAGAGTATTAGTTAAGGAATCAAGCTAGCAGAAAGAATGAATTTGCATGAATCATGAAGCAAACCTGAAAGGATCGATATGGTTGACTAGAGGGGGGGGTGAATAGAAAACTAACAATTTTTAGACTTTTCTTTAACAATTTAAACCTTGCAAAGAAATAGGTTGTCTAGATGTGCAACTACGTGGACAACCTATATGATGCAAAGACAATAAGCACACAAGCAAGCAATAGATGCAACTCAAGTAAGCTTGCAAAAGTAAAGGGACAAGATAACCAAGAGTGGAGCTGGTGGAGACGAGGATGTGTTACCGAAGTTCCTTCCTTTTAAGGGGAAGTACGTCTCCGTTAGAGCGGTGTGGAGGCACAATGCTCCCCAAGAAGCCACTAGGGCCACCGTAATCTCCTCACGCCCTCACACAATGCGAGATGCCGTGATTCCACTATTGGACCCCTTGAAGGCGGCAACCGGACCTTTACAAACAAGATTGGGGCTATCTCCACAATACTTGGAGGCTCCCAACAAGACCACGAAGCCTCACCACAATGGAGTATGGCTTCGAGGTGACCTCAACCGTCTAGGGTGCTCAACACCCAAGAGTAACAAGATCCGCTAGGGATAAGTGGGGGAATCAAATTTCTCTTGGTGGAAGTGTAGATCTGGGCCTTCTCAACCAATCACAAGCAAATCAACAAGTTTGATTGGCTAGGGAGAGAGATCGGGCGAAAATGGAGCTTGGAGCAACAATGGATCTTTGGGGGAAAGAGGTAGGTCAACTTTGGAGAAGAAGACCCCTTTATATAGTGAGGAAACCAACCCAATCGTTATTCCACTGAGCAGCCCCACACAGAGCGGTACTACCGCTAGGGAAGGGCGGTACTACTGCTCAGGGCGGTACTACCGCTCAAACCCAGCGGTACTGCCGCACTGCCTGGGCCCTGACCCCAGGGCGGTACTACCGCGGGGGTAGGCACGGTACTACCGCTTGGAGCGGTACTACTGCCACTACTACCGCCCTTAGTGCTGCAAAACCCGACACAAAAAACTTCGTTTGAGAATCGAGGCGGTAGTAGCCCAGACGCACAGCGGTACTACGGCCGAGCACCACAAGCGGTACTACCGCTGGGTGCTTCAGCGGTACTACCGCTGCGGACCGCAGTACTACCGCTGGGGCAGGATAAGGCATACTCAGGGGAAGAAAGGCAGCTCCAATGAGGCGGAAGGAAAGACGACGGGTGTGATAAGGATGTGTACGTGTGATTCCACCCAAGTCTTACCAAAGCGGATCCCCTCTTGATAGTACGGTGACTCCTACGAAACTAGTCCACCAACAACGAAACGAAGGAGCTACACCGTCTTGAATACAACACCGAGGGGAGGAAATCGTCTCATGCCAATGGATGAATCTCTGAAAGAACTTAACGCACACGATTAGTCCGCACAAGCATTGTCATCAATCACCAAAACACCTTGGGGATAAATATGCCCTTACAATCTCCCCCTTTTTGGTGGATTGATGACAATACGGGATTTGCATAATATGATAGATATAGGATAAGCGCAAAAACACAACCGTCCTAAAATGTAGAAGGACTCCCCCTGGATGTGTGCTACCTAGAAAAGTGCTTTGGACTGCACGGCACAGATGCCAGGATCAATGCTCCCCCTACATTTTAGAGACCAACTACCTAAGCAAGATATATGAGAGCAACAAAGATAACAGGATAAGCATGCAACTCATAAGCTAGATAGACATAGATAATGATACTGGAAGGATAAGGTAGCATATGTCTCACACCATATGACTCGAGCTTAGGTCTTACTGACACAACTTAGGTCTCACCGACACAAACCAAAAGCGAGGAAAACACAAACACAGAAGATGGAAGACACAAGGCACAAATCCCTAAACTCTCTCCCCCTTTGGCATCAAGACACCAAAAAGGAGAGGGAGTGTTGCTACGGCTCCAGGTGAGAGCAGACGAGGAACACACACATCAGAGCTCAGAGGGATCATCTGCGCCACCGTCGTCAGTCTAGAAGTGCTCGGCATCAGAATCGGTCCACGGGCAATGCTGCTGAATCCACTCCTCCTCCTCGGTAAGCTGATCCTCAGAACCACTAATCACAATAGCACCCATCTGACGCATGAGCTCCTTGTGGCGACCTCGGGCCTTCTTCTCAGCCACATGAGTCATGTACTGACCGTGAGACTCCATGCAGAACAGCTTCTTCACCTTGATCTTGAGCTTCTTGGCCCAAGAGGGCTCTGCCTCAGAAGGCACGTAGTCATCATCTTCATCCTCAGCCTCAGCCCCAATCTCCTCCTCAGTCTCCATGGCAGCAGCAGATGAAGGAACTCCAGTCCTAGGGGCCTAAGTGCCCCAGTTATCCTTCTTCCTCAGACGCTTGACATCATGAGAAACCAACTCTCCAATCTCCAGCACCACCTTGGGATAGACACAATCCCAGGCCTTCTCAATGAGCAGCATAATGAACGGACCATAAATCGGGCACTTGCGCTCGGAGATAGCAGAAACCAGCTCAGACCACATAACATGAGAGATATCCAAGGACTCTCCGGTGTTCTGCCCCTTCTCCCGCTGACAGAAGAGAAGCATGTCCACGAGATAAGAGTGAACCTGGTCCAGATTCCCGATGCGAGGAAAAAGAGTCTCTCTAAAGATACGGTGAAGAATATCCATATAGGCTGGCAGCTCATAGGTTTCCTTCTTCGTCTCAGGATTGATCCTCAGAGTGCAGTAGGGACACAGAGCTTGCTTGTGAGTGGCATTGGCGCGACGGTGGGGGCGAAAGCCGACAGAAGACTCAAGGCCTAGATCTTCCACCCCAATCAACTCCATGAAAGCTTTCCACTTGACAGAAAGCAACTTGCCATTGGTCATCCAGGTCAGTGTCCTGTCCTCATCAGTCCCAAGGTGAACCGTGGCATAGAATTGGGCCACAATATCAACATCATAGTCCTTGTTGAATTGCATGATCCCGAGAATGTTCAGTTGAGTGCACATCTGAAGAGCTTCACCAAAGTATCCAGGATCGTTCTCCATATGCTCGGTGTCGATGGAGTGCACGTTGACATAGAGATTCTTCTTGGCTTTGAGAACATCAAAGTAGATGGCAAACTGGAACCTGTTCCAGAACGGACGGTTGACCAAAGTGGAATCTTGGTCGTCCTCATACGGGTTGCGGCGGCGCCTTGCCCAGAACTCCTTGGGCGGCATTCCTGGCACGGTTTTGCCTGGCTTTGGCTTGACCCCAGGCTTCCTCTGCAGATGAGGAGGAGGTGGAGCACTAGAAGATCCTCCGACAGGCTCATTGGTACGGTAGCGCTTGGACGAGGCACGACCGGGGTTGACACGACGAGCCTGATGCTCAGGAACCTCATCACCTGGAACCACACAAACAAACACGCAAGCAACCAGAAAGAACGAGCGTAAGCCACAAACACGAACAAAAAGGATCACTGATAGGTAGGAGTATGAAGGAAACTGGTAGAGGGGCGGTAGTACCGTGACCCTTGAGCAGTAGTACCGCTCCAAGCGGTAGTACCGCTCTGGAGAGAGAGGTAGTACCGCTCGAGGCGGGGAAACAACAGTTTCCTACTTCCGTGGTCAGATCCGGTACTACCGTCCTACCAAATTCAAAAATACTCCAACCAAACACTAATCCAAACTGTCTAGAAGCATTCTCCATCCTACTCAAGCCTAGATCTGGACAAAAATCTAGAGATGCAACTGCTATTGCCCCTAAAAAGCTAGATTGGAAATCTAGACAAAAGGAAATAGGGAATGGGGGCAATACCGGCATCCATGGCAAGAGGACAAGGTGGGGATCGATTCCACCGAAGGAAACGGAGAGGAGCGCCCCGGAGAGGGAGATCCGCCGGAGCCCTCCCGCAGCGCCGGTTGCTGAAGAGAGAGACGAATAGGGCGAAGGGGGCGAGCGAATGGGTATGGGGGAGAAGAAACTCCCCCTGCCCCCGATATAACCCCCTGCTCGCGCCTCACAGTGGTAGTACCACGCTGGAGGGCGGTAGTACCGCTAGGAGCGGTAGTACCGCTCGCCACTAGCGGTAGTACCGCTTCAGCAACCACACGGCTTCTAGACCAACGGCTAACGCTCAAAAAGAAAAACGGAAAGCAAGGCCAAAGGAACGAGAGGACCGACACGGCAACACACACACACACACAACGGAACAGAAACCACTCAAACACAAACAACCACACGAAACAGAGCGAGCTCTGGCCTCTCTCAGGAGAGGGCGGTGGCCGGAGCCACCTATGTTTGAGTCAATTGGTATGGCACCGCGAAGAATTATCCTTGGGCCCATGACCAAAACTCATCTTTGAAGCACAAGTACCAACAAAAATGGCTAATGTGAAAGAGTTGATCATTCTATGCATAATGGGGGGAGGGAGAGTTCATTGAGAGAACAACACTCCCCCTATGTCCATGCCTACACCTAAGCTAGACACCAAGCTGAGTGGGAGGGGTGTGCAAGGGTTCAAGTCACATTGCTTGAATCAATGATATTTAGCTCATGCCTTAACTCGCGAAATCTTGCTTCATCCAAGGGCTTCGTGAAGATATATGCAAGGTTATCATGAGTGTTGACATACTTGAGCTCGATCTCCCCTCGCCTAATGTGATCCCGGATGAATTGATACCGAATCTCAATATGCTTCGTCTTGAAGTGTTGCACCGGGTTGAGAGAAATCTTGATGGCACTTTCGTTGTCACACCAAAGAGGCACTTTGTCACAAATGACACCATATTCCTTTAAAGTTTGCCTCATCCATAAGAGTTGTGCACAACAACTACCAGCCGCCACATATTCCTCTTCGGTGGACGAGAGAGACACACAACTTTGCTTTTTGGAAGACCAAAGAGCACCCAAGAAACTGGCACCCTCCGGAAGTGGACTTCCTATCCACTTTGTCTCCCGCCCAATCAGAATTCGTAAAGCCTTCAAGCTTGAAGTTTGCCCCTCTTGGGTACCAAAGGCCAAAGTTTGGGGTATGAGCCAAATATCGAAAGATTCGCTTGACCGCCACATAGTGACTTTCCTTTGGCGAGACTTGAAACCGTGCACACATCCCCACACTCAACATAATATCCGGTCTAGATGCACAAAGGTAAAGCAAGGAGCCAATCATGGAGCAATATACCTTTTGATCCACCGCTTTACCATTGGGATCAATGTCAAGTTGGCACTTGGTGGGCATTGGAGTAGAGGCCGGCTTGACATCACTTAGCTTGAATCTCTTGAGCATGTCTTGAGTGTATTTGGCTTGGTTGATGAAAGTACCTTCTCTTCTTTGTTTGATATCAAAGCCAAGGAAGAACTTCAACTCTCCCATCGAAGACATCTTGAACTTAGATGTCATGAGAGCGGCAAATTCTTCATTGAAAGCTTTGTTAGGGGAACCAAAGATAATGTCATCAACATATAGTTGGCATACAGACAACTCCCCTTTGATCTTCTTAGTAAAAAGAGTGGGATCAATTAGCCCCACTTCAAATCCACGATCTTGTAACAACTCGGTAAGGTGGTCATACCACGCACGTGGGGCTTGTTTAAGGCCATAGAGCACCTTATCAAGTTGATACACATGATCCGGGAAGAAGGGATCCTCGAACCCCGGGGGTTGCTTGACATAGACCAACTCATTAATAGGACCATTAAGAAAAGCACTTTTAACATCCATTTGTTGCAACTTAAAGTTGTGATGGGAAGCATAAGAAATCAACAAACAAATGGATTCAAGGCGAGCAACGGGAGCAAAGGTTTCACCGTAGTCGATACCCTCGACTTGGGAGTAGCCTTGTGCTACCAATCTTGCCTTGTTGCGGATGATGTTCCCATGAGCATCTTGCTTGTTCTTGAAGATCCACTTGGTTCCAATGATGTTATGGTTCTCGGAAGGCCTTGGCACCAACCTCCACACCTTGTTGTACTCGAAGTTGTTGAGTTCTTCATGCATGGCATTGAGCCAATCAGAGTCTTCGAGTGCCTCATAGACCTTATGGGGTTCAACACAAGAGACAAACGTGTGATGTTCACAATAGTTTGCTAATTGTCTACGAGTGCTTACCCCCTTTCTTAGACTTCCAACCACATTCTCCATGAGATGACCTTTGGTGGTGAGTTTGGAAGCAATCTTCGCGGCACGACGCTCCAATTCCTCCTCGGATGTCGAAGGAGGAGGGTTCACTTGATCATCTTGAGCGTCATCATGAGCTTGTTCTTGATCTTGAGCTTGCTCATGATCTTGAACTTGCTCGAGGGGGAGAACTTGACCTTGGGCATCATGTGGAGATTCACCACCATCTTGAGATTGATCTTGCCCTTGGTCTTGTTCTCGAGGATGAGGGCCTTCACTTTGTTCTTCGGAAGCGTGTGGGTCTTGAGTAGGTGAAGGCTCCACAGAGGTGGAGCATTGTCCTTCTCCTTCGGCCACAAGGGCCTCAATGGGTAGGATATGACCAATACCCATTCTTCTCATGGCTTGGGGAGGAATTTCATCACCTACATCACAAGTACCACTTTGCTCCACTTGGGAGCCGTTATTTTCGTCAAACTCTACATTACACGTCTCCTCAATGAGTCCGTTGGACTTGTTGAGAACACGGTAAGCATGAGAGTTTGTAGCATAACCAACAAATATGCCCTCATGAGCTGTAGCCTCGAATTTAGACAAACAAACACCTTTCTTGAGAATGAAACACTTACACCCGAACACCCAGAAGTACTTGAGATTGGGCTTGTTCCCGGTGAGTATCTCATACGGAGTCTTGTTCAAGCCTTTGCGGAGATAGAGCCGATTGGATGCATGACAGCTGTGTTGATGGCTTTGGCCCAAAAGTTGTATGGAGACTTGAACTCCGCCATCATGGTCCTTGCCGCATCCATCAACGTCCGGTTCTTCCTCTCCGCAACACCATTTTGTTGAGGGGTATATGGTGCAGAATATTGATGCTTGATCCCTTCATCACTAAGAAACTCATCCAAGGTGTAGTTCTTGAACTCGATGCCGTTGTCACTTCTTATTGTCAGGATCTTTTCATTATGTTGACGTTGAGCTTCATTTGCAAAGTTGATGACGGTTTGTTGAGTCTCACTCTTCCTCTTGAAGAAGTATACCCAAGTGTATCTTGAATAATCATCCACAATCACGAAGCAATACTTTCTTCCCCCAAGACTGTCAAAGGATGGAGGCCCGAAGAAGTCCATGTGCAGGAGCTCCAAAGGTCTCTTGAGTAGATGATAGTCGTGGGAGGGTGAGCCGACTCATGAAGCTTTCCTTCGATACAAGCACTGCAAACACGATCTTTGGCAAAACTAACATTCGTTAGTCCATGAACATGGTCCCCCTTGAGAAGACTTTGCAAAGATCTCATATTGACGTGGGCTAAACGGCGATGCCAAAGCCATCCCACATCAACTTTAGCCATTAGGCATGTCGCGGTCTTAGTGGGTTGCTCCGAAAAGTTAATCACATAGAGACCATTCTCGACATGCCCAACAAAGGCTACTTTAAGAGTCTTGCTCCACAAGAGGGCCACGGTATCAATATCAAAGAAGGTGGCAAAGCCCATGAGTGCGAGTTGACGAACGGAAAGTAGATTGAACGCAAGGGACTCAACAAGCATGACTTTCTCAATCGTTAGATCATGAGAAATGACAACCTTGCCAAGACCCAATACCTTAGAATGTGAGGCATCACCCCATTCGACATTGGTGGGCATAGATGGGATCTTGTGCACGTCCACCACCAAGTCCTTGCTCCCGGTCATATGATTTGTTGCTCCACTATCGAGCAACCATGTCCCCCACCGGAAGCAAACACCTACAAGAAATCAATGCTTGGTTTTAGGTACCCATTGAGTAATGGGTCCTTTGATGTTAGTAACAAGGGTCTTAGGAACCCAAATAGACCATTCAATGTACTCATAAGAAGAACCAACAAATTTAGCATAAACATGCCCATCACTAGCACGACACAACACATAAGAGGGGTTAAAGTCGCCGGCTTTGTTGGGAGAGATGGCGTTGCGCTCTTTGGCATCACCACTCTTCCCATTGTTCTTCTTCTCCTTAGGAGCACCTTCTCCCTCCTTCACAAAGGTTTGCTTGAGCGGAGGAGGTCGATTGGTCTTGCTCTTCTTCTCCTTGTTCTTCTTCTTGTTCTTGGACTTGGGTGAGAACCCAACTCCCTCCTTGCCCACAACTTCCTTTTGATTGCTCAAAAGGTCATTTAGGTTCTTCTCGCCTTGTATGCATGACACAAGACCTTTCTCGAGTTGTTCCTTCAACTTGGCATTCTCCTCCACAAGATGCACATGCTCACAACATGGGTTAGTAGCATTTGCATTATGAATTAAGACCATGTGAGGAAATGTGGCCTTTTCCTTGGTTAGCTTAACTTGGAGTTGAGCATGAGACTCCTTGAGAGTGGCATGAGCACCTTTCAAGACCTTGTGGGCCTTGTCAAGCACATCAAACTCCTCCGTGAGTCTAACATGATCAACCCCAAGTTTAGCCTTCTCGGAAGCTAGAACACGAGACACAACAAGAGCATGATCAAGATCTTTCTTTAGTTTAGCATGACCATCGTTGTGTGACTCCTCAAGAGCCAAACGATGCCCACGCTCTTCCTCAAGAGCATTAGAGAGATCCGATATCTCATCGGCATAGTCACGACTATGACTTTCCATCTTAGAGATGGTTTCTTCGTGAGCCTCGATCATGTCATTGGCTTCACCAAGTTGTTCCAAGAGAGCAACAAAGTTCTTCTTGGATTTGCCCTTGAGCTTACTCATGAAGGACTCAAATTCATTGATCTCCTCATTAGACCCCTTACCATTATCAAAGTCATCCGTTGAAGGAGGGTTAGGAATAATGGTGGTTTTGATGTTGGGGGTTACCTTGTTGGTGGCCTTAGCCATGAGGCACTTGGCGGTGATGTTCTCGTTAGGTGAATCGAAGAGAGACACCCGGGGAGTTGTGACAATGGCAACGGATGCCATGGCCATTGTTTCACTATCTTCATCATCATCGTCATCCTCATGGTATTATTCTTGAACCACCAACCCGCGAGTAGGAGTCTTCTTGGTGAAGTTGTTCTTGTTGGGGAAGGACTTGGCCTTGTCTTTTCGGATAAACTTGCCACCATTGTCTTACCGTTTCTCGTAAGGACAATCCGCAACGAAATGGCTCACATTGCCACAGTTGAAACAAGTTCTAACTCGTTGCTTGCCCTTGAGGCCACTTGAGTTGTTCTTGTTGAAGTTGGGTCTTGTATTTTTCTTACTCCAAAATTTTCTTGAGGCAAGAGCCATGTGCTCATGATAATCATACTTGGTGTCTTCGGGGTTGCTCTCCTCATCTTCCTCTTCTTCTTCTTCTTCTTCCACACTAACCTTGGCCTTCAAGGCAAGATTGGGCTTCTTTGCCCTTTGAGAACGGAGCACCGCATTGTCGGCGGTCTTGTCCAAGATGTTCATTACAACAAACTCATCCAACACTTCACCTAAGGTCATAGAGTGGAAGTCCGGTCGTTGACGAATGACGGAGGACATGGCCTTGTTGTAAGGCATCATGGCCTTGAGGAACTTGCGATTGATCCAATTGTCATCCGTGTCCTTGCTCCCATGATCTCGGAGTGCAACCGCGAGTTTGGTCACTCTCCGAAAGAGCTCACGAGGTTCTTCATCCTCTTTCATTGCAAACTCATCGACTTCATCTTGCACCACTTCATAGTTGGAGCGTTGAATGCTAGCACTTCCTCGATAGAGAGACTCCACACATTTCCAAGCTTCTTTAGCCATGACATGAGGTCGGAGATGAGGGAGATCTTCGGGAAGGATTGCATCTTGAATGATGAAGAGAGCACTTTCATTGAATTGATTGTCCACTTCTTCTCAAGGGGTGAAGTTGCTTGGGTCATGAGGATAGAAACCTTCTTCAATAATTCTCCAAAGGTTAGTATTCACATGTTTCAAATGACGCTTGAATCGATAAACCCAAGAATCAAAATCTTCATTTTTCACATATTTAGGAGGGCGACCAGCATGATTCAAATGAGTAGAGGGGATCGGTCCTCTATACACTGGAGGTTCCACATGGGCAAAGATGCCGGTGCCATTTCTACCACTAGTAGAAGGACTTTTTTCACTATTAGCTTCCCCCTTGTCGGGGTTAGCATCCGTCACTTTGTTAGTGGGATCACCCACTTTCATCGGCGAGGTAGATAGTTTGAGTCCGTCTAGAAATTCAGAAAACATGCTTTTAACCTCGGTCGTCATGGAGGTTTTCAATGTGTCTAAAGCCACATTGAATTCCTCACGTGAGACCGAGGTTCCCCCTTCAGCCAAAGATGAGACGGGATTCACACCGGAGTGCTCCTTCGCACCGTCGTTGGTGTCAACCATACTCTTCGGACGGCAAAGTCCTTAATAAAGAGATGAGGCTCTGATACCAATTGAAAGGATCGATATGGTTGACTAGAGGGGGGGGGGTGAATAGGCAACTAACATTTCTTAGACTTTTCTTTAACAATTTAAACCTTGCAAAGAAATAGGTTGTCTAGATGTGCAACTACGTGGACAACCTATATGATGCAAAGACAATAAGAACACAAGCAAGCACTAGATGCAACTCAAGTAAGCTTGCAAAAGTAAAGGGACAAGATAACCAAGAGTGGAGCCGGTGGAGACGAGGATGTGTTACCGAAGTTCCTTCCTTTTAAGGGTAAGTACGTCTCCGTTAGAGCGGTGTGGAGGCACAATGCTCCCCAAGAAGCCACTAGGGCCACCGTAATCTCCTCACGCCCTCACACAATGTGAGATGCTGTGATTCCACTATTGGAGCCCTTGAAGGCGGCAACCGGACCTTTACAAACAAGATTGGGGCTATCTCCACAACACTTGGAGGCTCCGAACAAGACCACGAAGCTTCACCACAATGGAGTATGGCTTTGAGGTGACCTCAACCGTCTAGGGTGCTCAACACCCAAGAGTAACAAGATCCGCTAGGGATAAGTGGGCGAATCAAATTTCTCTTGGTGGAAGTGTAGATCTGGGCCTTCTCAACCAATCCCGAGCAAATCAACAAGTTTGATTGGCTAGGGAGAGAGATCGGGCGAAAATGGAGCTTGGAGCAACAATGGATCTTTGGGGGAAAGAGGTAGGTCAACTTTGGAGAAGAAGACCCCTTTATATAGTGGGGAAACCAATCCAACCATTATTCCATTGAGCAGCCCCGCACAGAGCGGTACTACCGCTAGGGAAGGGCAGTACTACTGCTCAAACCCAGCGGTACTGCCGTGCTGCCAGGGCCCTGACTCCAGGGAGGTACTACCACGGGGGTAGGCGCGGTACTACCGCTTGGAGCGGTACTACCGCCACTACTACCGCCCTTAGTGCCGCAAAACCCGACACGAAAAACTTCGTTCGAGAATCGAGGCGGTAGTAGCCCAGATGCAAAGCAATACTACGGCCGAGCACCACAAGCGGTACTACCGCTCTGGAGCGGTACTACCGCTCTGGGAGCGGTACTACCGCTGGGGCAGGATAAGGCATACTCAGGGGAAGAAAGGCAGCTCCAATGAGGCGGAAGGAAAGACGAAGGGTGTGATAAGGATGTGTACGTGTGATTCCACCCAAGTCTTACCAAAGCGGATCCCCTCTAGATAGTACGATGACTCCTACGAAACTAGTCCACCAACAACAAAACGAAGGAGCTACACCATCTTGAATACAACACCGAGGGGAGGAAATCGTCTCGTGCCAATGGATGAATCTCTGAAAGAACTTAATGCACACGATTAGTCCGCACAAGCATTGTCATCAATCACCAAAACACCTTGGGGATAAATATGCCCTTACAAAACCACACATACCCAGTTTTTCCCGTACCCATGTAGGTTGACACTGCCTAGATGGTGTGGCACACCTTTCATTTTGAAACGCTTCTCCTTTGCAATGTTGTGGGCGACGCGCCATTGGGGAGAGCACCACTCATCCACCAACACCTCCCAGCAGTCCATCTTGTCCGCACACCATCTCGGGGGCACCTAAGTTAAGCAAGGGAAATTTGAGTGCTACGCCTACGAATCAAATCAAGGAAACTAAGTACAATGCCTTAAGAATAGGTAATTACCTTCATGTACTTCTCCTTACTCAGATACTTGTCCCGGCACTTCTCTTTTCTCCTCCTAATACCAGTCTGTGCTAAGTAGTCTCGAACAGCCTGCGTCCGAGCCTCGTACCGAAAGTTTCCAAGTAGGCGCCTGCACTCGGCGTCGATAACCCGAGCCGCGGCCTCCTCCTGTCCCTCAGCACACCTGTAGAAGGTCTGCAATCAAACAAGAAAACACGGATTAGAAGGTCTGCAATCAAACAAGAAAACACATGTAGAAGGTATGCAATCAAAGAAGAAAACACAACATAAATGGCAAAGGAGAAATTACCCAAAACATGGCGATCACAATGTCGGCCACCGTGTCGCACTCGACATCGCCGACCCTATGCTCCAGCGGGGCCGGGGCAGCCAAGTACTGCTCCCAGGTCATTCCTAGCTCTGGAACCCGGCCCTCACCGGGCAACATGACCCACCCTGGGAAGCACTGGCGACAAATCACACCAATGACAGTGTTGGGCCTGCGGACACCATCTTCGTGTGTCCAAGAACTGCAGTATGACAAGGCCAACGCATTAGATATTCGAAGAAACGTCAAGGCAAAAGGTTAAAAAAAGAGTAAATGCACTTACTTCTCCCCGTTAGGCGCAATCAACCACCTCTGGTCGGGGGTCGCCGGGGTGGGCGGGAGCTTTGTACGACCACGCTGGGAGACTTTGTGCCCCTCAACCCACTCACCCTCGCTATAGCTATCAGGACTATAGTCTCCACCCTGAACACAACCATGTGCACTAGACTCTGTCCAGTCCTCCCATGGGCTTGGCTCCGACTTAGCGTGACCCCGTCTGAGCTCCGGAGTCTCGTGGGGCAAAGACTCAGCGGCCCGAGGCTCGTCGTCGGCCCGAGGCTCGTCGTCGGCCCGAGGCTCGTCGGCCCTAGGCGCGTCTGACATAGGCTCGTCGGCCGGAGGCTCGTGGAGTGGAGTCCGAGACGGGTCCACCTCAGATGGCTCGATCTCAGACGGAGCAGCCCTGTGGTCGGGTGATTCGGCTGGGGGTGGCGGCGAGGAAGGCATAGCAGCCTTCCTACCTCTCCCGACGCCACGTCCACCTCTAGCAGCCTTCTCCTTCTTCTTACCCCCCCGACCTCTCCCGACCGAAGAAGAAGCGACCATCGCTGGACTCTGCAAACTGAGAT